>NW_027187398.1:4906624-4996876 GCF_028583685.1 Petaurus breviceps papuanus | reverse complement strand
TGTGTGTGTGTGTGTGTGTGTGTGTGTGTGTGTGTGTGTGTGTGTGTGTTTGAATTTGAGGCCTCATTCTTCTTGACCTCTTTGCTCTCTTTGCCTTTGACAGTATAGACTGCTCCTCCTGAATAATCTCTCCAGGTTTTCACAGCACTACTCTGTTCTGGTTCTTATACCACTTTTGACTGTTCTCAGTTTCTGTAGCAGATTCATCATCATTCTGTCTTGAGTCTCCCCCTTTTCTCTATATAGTCTCTCAGTGACTTCATTAGTTCCTAGGTGTTTAATTAGCATCTCTAATAGATGCCTCATAGATCTTTATCCAGCCACAGTTTCTCCCCTGAGCTTCAGTTCCCCATTACCAACTGCATATTTGGCTATTATCAACTGTCCCAGAGACATCTTGAATGTCCAGAACAAACCTTATATTTTACTAGCAAACCCCTTCTCCCCTCCCCACCCCAAGCCACCACTCTTCTTCTGGACTTGCCTATTTCTCTTGGAGGTACTGCCATTGTTCCATTATTCCAGGTTCATAACTTTGGCACTATCATCATCTTCTCATTTTTCCTCACTCCCTTGTCCAGTCAGCTGCCAAATCTTACTCTTACAATCTCCACTGAATCTTATGTCCAGCCTCATCTTTCTCCCCACACAGCTACTACCTTTATTCAATTTATTTACTTACCCAGGGACATACTCAGTAAGTGTCTAAGGTATAATGTGAACTCAGATCTTCCCGACTCTAGGCTCAGTGCCCTATCCACTGTATTACCAGCTGCCTAAGCTAGTAATCTTAAGTGTCTGAGGTTGGATTTGAACTCAGGTCTTTCTGACTCCAGACCTTCCCCCTACACTATGGCGCACCCTAGCTGCCAGAAGACAAAAGTATTTGAACTTTGTTACCCAAACTAAGTAGGGAGATCAGAAGAGGGAATCTTTGTGACTAAGGATACAGTCAGTAACCTTGAATTCAAGTCCTCAGACTTGGATGAGCCCATCCCATGGTATTGAAAGATCTGACACCTGTGATTGCTGAGGCACAGGTCGTGATTTTTGAAAGATAACAGAGAAAGGGGGAAGTGTTTTGGCATCTAAGAGGGGAAAGTATATCTCAGAGATTTAAAAAAGGAGAATAAGAGTCTATAAATGATAGGCCAGTGATCTTTTATTTTGATTACTAGGAAAATTTTAGAATATATTGTTAAATCTAGACAAGGAAGTGGTTACCACAAGGAAGCTCCATGGCTCCATCTAGAAGTCATGTCAGGGGTGGCCAGGTAGCACAGTAAGAGCACCGGCCCCAGTGTCAGGATGACCTGGGGATCGAATCCAGGCTCAGATACTTAGCACCACACCCAGAAATAACTGGCCGTGTAACCTTGAGCAAGTTACTTAACCCCAATTGCTTTTAAAAAAAAAAAGTCACGTCAGGCTTACCTGATTAGAATTTTTGGACAGGATTGCTAATCTTACAGGTCAGGGGGATGCTATAAATTTAGTTTGGCTATTTCTATTGAAATGTTTTACATCATCCTCATTTCTCATATTGTTTCCTCTTCAACCCTCTTCTTCCTGCCCTCAGCCTCCAGAAGCCCATCCTTCATAACAAACAATAAAAAAGAAGGTTAATAAAAGTCATTCAACAAAACTAGTCAACCTCTCAGTCAAGTCAGTTTAAAACTGCCCTGAGACTTTTGGGATACCTTGTGTATATAGTGTTCTACCTCTATAGTCATCCCCCTGCTTTCCCTTCCCTTCCTTCCCACGAAGAAGAGAGAGAGAGAAAGAGAGAGAGATGGGTAGTCTAACTGTATTTCATCAAGCATTTGACAAAATATCACATGGTCATCTTCTGGAACAAATGGAGAGGTAGTAGTCTAGGCAGTAATACAATTAGACAGATTTTTGAACTGGTTGAATAGATGAGATGGGATAATTTGATTTGATAGGTGCTTGGATTTCCAGGAGAGCTTTTTGTGGATCTTTGATTTAAATAAAGGTGGATGTGATGCATATAGAAGTTGTAGATGAATCAAAACAAGAAGGGACATCTGATGTGTTAGTATGACCCTTTTAGGACTGAAAAAGACACCTAAGTCAGGGAATTGAGTTAAAAATAATAAAATGAAACTTAAGAGGGACAGACCTGAAGTTCTGCATTTGGGTTTAAAAAAAATCACTTTTGCATATGCAAGATAGGGAATGCAGCAGTTAAAATATTTGGACTTTCAGTGGATTTTAAGATTAATACAAATCAGTCATGTAATTGTACTAAGCCCATAAAATCATAGATTTACTTGGAAGGAATCTTGGTCAAACTAATCCAATACCCTTGTTTTACCAGTGAAGGTACTTAGGTTAAGAAGTGATTTGCTACTAAGTGTTTGAGGCAGAATTTGAACTTGGGCTTTTCTGACTCCACATTCAGCACTCTATCCATTGTGCCATTTAATTGCTAGCATTTATATAATACTTTAAGGTTTTCAAAGCACTTCACAAACATTATCTCCTTGTGAAGTTCTCATAGTACTTCTGCTAGGTTAGGTACTGTATTATCCCCATTTTATAGATCAAGAGGCTGAGTTAGATAGAGGTTAAATGACTTGCCCTCACACAACTAGTTAGTGTTGGAGGCTGTATTTGAACTCAGGTCTTCCAGATTCTAGGTCCAGGTGTTTTCTCTATAAGTGAGCTGCTCAATAATCATTCTTTCATCAAGTACTTATTGGGTGTAGCATATACATAGCATTGTCTGAACAGCTGAACAAAAATGTTAGTAAGTCTTAGAGTATTTCTCACATACCAAATGTTTTATGGACATTATCAAGGACTTGACATTCCATCATGAAGCCACAAAGTCATTTACCTTGTCAATGTGGTCTTGAAAAATTTGGGGTGTGAAGGGTTATTTTATTTTAAAATTATTAATGTTCTATTTTTTTACATTTCCTAAATTTCCAAATACACCCATTCTCCCTCCCCTTGCAAAAAATCAAAAGGAAAGGGGAAAAGCAAATGAACAAAACTTGTCGACATAGAACACCAGCTGAATATGACAGTGTATATAATATTCTGTATTTGTAGTTCCTCATTTCTGCAAATGTAGGAGAGAGGTACATCTTCTATTTTTTTTTTTAATGCTTTAACTTCTGATTTACATCATTCGTTTCCGCCAGATTTTGAGTTACAAATTTTCTCCCCGTTTTTCCCCCACCCATCCCCCCAAAACAGCAGTCCCACATGATATCCCCACCTCCAATCTGCTCTCTCCCATATTTTCTCCCATACCCGTTTCAACTTTTCCAGTGGATCTCTATGCCTCAGTGCCTGCATATCTTTTTTTTTTCTTAATAACATATAAGATGGTATTAATAATAGTATATAAATACACACACACACACACACACACACACATATATATATATATATATATTTGAATATTTGATTTTAAAACTTTCAATTCCAGATTCATTCCCTTCCCCCCCTGCCACCCACCCCCACTGGGGAGACAAGCAGTTCAGTATAGGTTGTACATGTGCGGCTAATGCAAAACAATAACATAGTAGATGTATTGTAAAAGACTGACTATATTTCCCTCCCTCCTATCCCACCTCCCACTTGTTCTATTCTCTACTTTGATCCTGTCCCTTTTCACAAGTGGGTGCTTCCAACTTCCCTCCCCCCCAGCCTGCCCTCCCTTCCATCATCCCCCCTCACATCCCCTTCCCCCCCTATTCTCCTGGAGGGTGAGATCCCCTATTTAGTTTGTATTTCCCTCCCTCCTCAAGCCAGATTCAATAGGAATAAGATTGACCTATTCCCTTTTGCCTTCCTATTCTTCCCCTCCATTGTAACCATTTTCCCTTGCCTCTTCTGTATGAGATAGTTTGCCCCACTCTGTCTCTCCCCATCTCCTCTCATTATATTCCTCTCACCTCTTAATTTCACCTTTTAAGTATCATCCCTTCCTGTTAAATTGGTCCCGTGCCCTCTCTATCTATGTATACCTGTAAACGTATATACACACATTCACATGTATTCATATGCCCACATACCCTCATATAAAGACATATATATATATATACATATATATGTGTATATATATACATATTTCTAATCCCTTCAACTACTGAGAAAAGTTTCATAAGTTACAATTATTGTTTTTCCATGAAGGAATGTTAATAGTTCAACTTTGGCCAGGTGGCTCAGCGAGCAAGAGCACCGGCCCCAGTGCCGGGACGACCAAGATCAAATCCGGGCCCAGACACTCAGCACCACACCCAGAAACAACAACTGGCCATGCAACCCTGAGCAAGCCACTCAACCCCAATTGCTTTAAAAAAAAAATAGTTCAACTTTGATAAGTTCCTTATGATTTCTTTTCCCTGTTTACCTTCTCATGCTTCTCTTGCTTCTTGTATCTGAATGTCAAATTTTCTATTCAACTCTGGTTTTTTCAGCAAGAATGCTTGAAAGTCCTGTATTCCACTGAATGACCATATTTTCCCCTGAAACATGATACTCAGTTTTGCTGGGTAGGTGACTCTTGGTTTTAATCCCAGCTCCCTTGACCTCTGGAATATCACATTCCAGGCCCTTCGATCCCTCAGTGTAGAAGCTGCCAGATCCTGGGTTATCCTGATTGTGTTTCCACAATATTCAAATTGTTTCTTCCTGGCTGCTTGTAATATTCTCTCCTTAATCTGGGAATTCCGGAACCTGGCTATAATATTCCTAGGAGTTTTCTTTTTGGGATCTTTTTCAGGGGGTGATCGGTGGATTCTTTCAGCCTCTATTTTGCCCTCTCGTTCTAAAACATCAGGGCAGTTTTCTTTGAGAACTTCCTGGAGGATGCTTTCCAGGCTCTTACTTTGGTCATGGCTCTCAGGCAGTCCAATAATTTTTAAATTAACTCTCCTGGATCTATTTTCCAGGTCAGTGGTTTTTCCTATGAGATATTTCACATTGCCTTCTATTCTTTCATTTGTTTGGATCTGTTTAACAGCATCTTGATTTCTCATAAAGTCATTAGCTTTCATTTGCTCCAATCTAATTCTGAAGCAATGATTCTCCTCATTGAGCTTTTGAGATTCTTTTTCCATCTGGCAAATTCGACTTTTTAAGGCATTCTTCTCCTCATTGCCTTTTTGAGCCTCCTTTGCCATTTGAGTCAGTCTGTTTTTTAAGGTATTATTTTCTTCAGTCAGGCTGTTGACTCTCATTTCATAATTTTCTTGCATTGTTCTCATTTCTCTTCCCAATTTTTCCTCCACTTCTCTTATCTGCTTCTTAAGGTCCTCTATGGCCTGTAACCAGCTTGTATTTTCCTTTGAAGTTTTTGGTGCAGGAGTTCTGACTTCACTGATTTCCTCCTGTTCCATGCCTTGCTCCTTCTTATCCCCAAAATAGGAGTGTAATGTTGGAATCTTCTGTCTGCTTTGTTTCCTTTGCCTGCTCATTTTGCCACTCAATGATTTGGCTTTTGGGCTTTTTGCCACAGTAGGACTCTGCCACCAGACAGGGGAGTTTTCGTCCCAAACGCTGGGGTTTTCTCAGCTGCCGGAGGTATTAGATGGGTGCCCTCTCTGAGGTCTCCACACGCTCTGGCAAGCTGGACACACACCCCAGGACCTTCACCCTAGACTGCAATCCAGATCCAGGCAGGTTAAAGCAAGAGCGATTACCCCTCAGACTGGTGCTTGGTCCCCCTACACTCTGCAGGCCAGGAGCTGAAGCCGCCACGTGGCACTGGCAGGCTGTGCTGATGTCTCAGCGGTTTCTCGCCCCGGGGGTAAAAGCCACGCACTCCCACTTACTGGGTCCCAAAGTCCAGACTGCACTGGCCTCTCACCTTGTCCTTCGCATCTATGTGTTGATAAATCTGGAAACGGCCACAACTGCTGCTGATCTGGAGTCCCTCTGTCTGGCGGCTGGTCAGGCCCGCCCTGCGGCTAAAGCCTCGGTGTGGTGCTGGGCTCGGCTCCCCGAGCATTGCGCTGGCCGATTCCTGCCGGCCTGCTGGGCTGTTCTCAGCAGGAGGTTAGCTTCTCTGTGTCATTTTGTGGGTTCTGCAGCTCCAAAGTTTGTTTAGAGTCCCCTTTTTACATGGATTGGGGAGGGTGGAAGCCGGAGCCACGGGAGGGTCGTGCTTCGAGGTACATCTTCTAATGTCTTTTTTGAGGCTAAGCCTCATCATCATAGTTATTCAGGTTTCAGGGCTTTTGTTTTTGTTCTTCCCATTTATACATTGTTGAACTCATTGTGCATGTTATTTTCTTTGTCCTGCTTACCTTGTGTGTCAGTTCGTATGTCTTTCCATTCTCCTCTGAGTTCTTAATAATTGTGTTTTTACAGAATCATCATATTCCATAGCATTCTTGTACCATGATTTGTTTAGTTGTAATCTGGTCAAGTCAGAATCTACTTTTTCCCCAGCTTTTTTATTTCACAAAAAGTAGTTATGAGTATTTTGGTGAATGTAAGATCTTTTTGATTTCCAGACATAGCCTAGGTTACTGAAAAATTAAAGCTTTGAAAACATAGCATGTTCAAATGAGCATTAGACAGTCAAGAGACCTGGGTCTAGTCCTGTATTTGGTACCAAGCAGCTATGTGACTTAGGTAAGCTGTTTAACTTCTTTGAACTTATTTAATTGCCTATGAAACAAGAAGGTTAGATTAGATCAGGGGTCCTGGTTCCCTTTTTGCAATCTGGTGAAGCCTAAGGACCCATCACCAATCAACCAGATTTTGGACTTCATGTTGAGAGTGTCTGGATTGGCAATCTTCAAGGTCTCTTTCAGCTCTAAAATCCTATGAATGAAGTGATCTGGCTGTACATGTACTGTTACTGTAATTTGTAAAACTGGATCTTATTTTTAAGTATGTTTAAATCACATTCATTTCGGACTATGCCCCTCATTACTGTCCCTCCATTTAATGAGCCATCTGTGTGACAAGAAATGGAAAACAAAAAGAGGCTAAAAAAGCAGTTCAGCAAAGTTAGCCTCCCATACCAGCTGTTTAACACTATGTGTGGTGATGTTTCCCACCTGCTCTCCCTTGCCTCTGTGGGGAAGGGAGGAGGGGTCACTGCCATCTTTCTGGAAGCCTGCAAAAGCAGACAGTGAAGCAGCTAGAGATGAGGGTTTAAAAAAAAAGCAGTATTGAGTGAGTGAAGCAATGACAATTAATGTGGTAACGGGGAGGAGTTGGAGGTGAGCATCTTTCCTCCCAAGGAATGATTGCTTTATTGCTTGAATTCAATAAAATATATATTTTTATAAGAATGGGGTTGCCTGTGTATCTTCTTACCGTCACAGAAGTGACTGATTTGCCAGTAGTACCTGGCCAGGGCACCGTTCTGAGTTTGGATGTTGCTCTGCTTCAGTATGTCATAGACCCATGATTATGTCCATTTGAGAACTTTGTATATGGGACACTCCCTCTTGGACACAGATAGTCATTCATTTGACTCATATTCTTTGGGGGCTGATACTGGCCCAGAGAAGTTGAGAGACTTGCCCATGGTCACATAGTAAGGGTTGGGTTGGCATCTGAATTCCTGCCTCTGCACCATGTGCCTCATTCTCTTGTCCGTTGAGCATGTGCTCAGAGATCGATCTTCCTGTCTTCCAGAAACATGGTGGTGGCTTTGAAGGAGCTGTCTATCCGGGGAGACTTCCGGACTACTGTTGAGTACCTGATCAAGCTGCTGGAGACAGAGAGCTTCCAGCAAAATCGAATAGACACAGGCTGGCTGGACAGGCTGATTGCTGAGAAAGTGCAGGTGGGGACTTCTGGGACAGGCTACGAGCTCCCCCACCCCTGGGCCCTGGGTCACTTCCTGGGGCAGGCCTGAGAACAGCATTCTGGGATTGAAATGTAACTCTTTCCCCACCTCACACTGCTCTTCTTCAAGTTCTGCCTTAGGGTTTCTTTGGTTTGATTGGGAAAAAAGCCAGGTATCTGTACATTGCCCAAGCACCTGATATTTTGGAAGGGGAAAAACAGAGGGTGCTGCCTTTGTTTCTTTACTGATTCTGTGAGAAGCTAGTCTGGTGTCATTTTTCTGTTAGCCAAATGGCAGCAAGGCACACAATCTCTTGGAAACCCAAGATAGTGTTTCTGGGCCCCTAGCATTGGGAAAATGGTGAGACTACTGTCCCAGTGTTAATTTGGGCTAAAAGAAGCAAAATCTACTAATAGAAACTTTTTCCACAGTGAATTTATTTTTTAGCCTTGAGCAGTGAAACCAGAGGTGCCAATTGACTGTGCTTTTTCTTTGCCCTCTTTTCCTTTTTCCTAGGCAGAGCGTCCTGATACCATGTTGGGTGTTGTATGTGGGGCTCTACATGTGGCAGACGTGAGCCTTCGGAACAGTGTCTCCAATTTCCTTCATTCTTTAGAGAGGTAGGATTTTGATTATTTGGGGTTACTCAACATCTCAGTGGTTATTTGTTCCAACTACTTGTATTGGTTTTAAACTTAAACTCCTTAGGACTAAATAAGTATTCTCAAGATTATTATTGGCAGTTAAAAATTTTATATTTATTTAGATGTTTTATTAGAAACTTAACTTTGAACATTAGTGCAGTCAACTATACTTGTTTACTATTTACATTTATATTAGCTTCAGTGTGTAAAAAAAGCATGATGATTTTTCTATCTATCATTCCTCACCTGTGTTTTTGTCTCTTCCTTCTCATTTACTACTTTCTCCTCAAATAAGGTGTGTATTCCCTACTTCTGGTTCTGCTTTTTCGTTTGTATTATTTCATAAAGATCTTTCCAGATGTTTTTGTATTGTCAGACTTAATCGCATTGTAGGATTCCATTACATTGAATATAATGCAATTTATTTGGCTGTTATCCAATCATTGGGCTTATAGGTTATTCTAACAGTTTGTAAGCAATTGTTCCTCTCTCTGAAGTTAGGGAAAGGAAGGAGGTCATGGAGAATGGCTTGGGGGGTGACTTTAGTTTTGAGGTTTGGGCTGGCGCAACACTGAAAGATTATTTACTTCATATGGAATTTCATATGAAAAACATAGACTAAGAGGCTATACATATTTGGGCATCTGAACCCTCCCTGAGCTGCCCATTACTTTCTAAGCCTTAGATTGGGAAATTCTTGCACCCTTTACTTGCCTTGCTTTCATAAGGTAGCCATTATTAGCCCTTGAGAATAAGTTATCATAGACTTATAGTTAGTGATGGCTCGAGTCATGTCAGAGCATTCGCCAGGCATGTATGAAACTGAATTAATTTCCAGAACTGGCTAAACAGACTTAACTGCTAAGCTCCACTTTTAAAATGAGTAATTTAAACAACTTAAACCACACAGAATGGGGGGGAGGGGGATAGAGAGAAGGCAAAGGCAAACCAGAAAGTTCATAGAATGGAACAGGGCTTACATTGTTAAGCCAACCCTGAGCTAACTATTTTCATAATGTTGATCCCCTGCTGGAAAACCTTTTGTATGGCAACATTTATTTAATAAGTGGAAAGGGGTAGGTGAGATTTGATTATATTCAGTCATTTAATTTTCAGAGTCATATGGTGATGAGTGACACATACTGTTTTTCCAGGGGTCAGGTCCTTCCTGCTCACACACTTCTGAACACAGTTGATGTTGAACTTATCTATGAAGGGGCCAAGTATGTGCTGAAGGTATGAGCATCTTCAGGTACCCTATTCCTCACTTTTCTGTCCTTTTTTATTTTAAGATAAGAGGCACACAAAACATCTGGGCTACAGAGTGACTGAATTATATTCTACAAAATGGAAGTATGGAAGGGGTAAAAGGGAGTGGGGTGTGCTGAGGAGTGAGCCAGAAAGTTTTATTGAGAGAGTTTAAAGATTGCAGTTTTCGAATACAGCATGGTCGCCTGGGAGGCATAGGGTCCTGTGTAAAGGATGTCCTAAGGTTGTTTTAATGTATGAAAGCCACCTTCATGCTGTAGTGTCTGCAGTTCTGTTAAACTTCTTGGATTTAAACTTGTTAAACTTGACAAGAAGTTAAAGAGAGAATTCAGACTAGGGAGAAACAACTGTATCACTAAAGGGACCAAGCAGTACCTGTGGCTACTTTACCAGGTCTAAGAAATATTCTTAGCCGGGAAAAAGGAAGAAAGCAGATAGGAGGGAAAGGGTTAGAAAAAAGGATAGAGAAGGGAGAGGCCTCCATGATATGGTGGTGGGACTAGCATCACATGAACTTAACACTGTGTCAGATGTTTTCTCTTGCCCTTTTATTCTGGGGTCATCTCCAGGACTCTGCTTAGAAATGATACCATGTCCAACTCCAACTGCTTCTGATGGTCCACAGGTGACTCGGCAGTCCCCTAACTCCTATGTGGTGATCATGAATGGCTCCTGTGTAGAGGTGGATGTGCACCGTCTGAGTGATGGAGGATTACTTTTGTCCTATGATGGTAGCAGCTATACAACATACATGAAGGAAGAAGTGGATAGGTGAGTACCAATTGGAGCCCATCATTGGAACAAGCTGTTGTCTTGTCTTCTGGAAGATCATAGGAGTTGGGAAACATTAAAGAATTTTTTTACCTTAATGCTACTATTCACTTCTACATCTTGAAGTGATTCCAGACCTGTTTGCCCTACTTTTGTGCCTTAGATACCGCATCACAATTGGCAACAAGACCTGTGTATTTGAGAAGGAGAATGACCCATCTGTACTCCGTTCACCTTCTGCTGGAAAATTGATCCAGTACATTGTGGAGGATGGAGGCCATGTGTTTGCTGGCCAGTGCTATGCTGAGATTGAGGTTAGGAGTGATTGGAAGAAAGGACAAGTGGCCATTGGCATGAATGAATTAGAATACAAAAGGGATGGAAAGCAGTATTTATTTTCCATCCAGCTCAGGAGGGCAAAATGGAATGAATGCATGTATTCTCTTGACTAATGGAGTCGAGTCAATTCAGTATTGCTTGAGTAACTGTTATATGCAGTATCACCTGCCTTCATGGAGTTTGCAGTCTACAGGGTGAGGGGAGGGGAAGCGCACAATGGTATACCTACAGGTAAGGTTAAGTGTAAATAATTTGAGGAGGGAGAGCAATAATAACTTATGGAGCTTGGGGAAGGCTTCATGAATTTCTGAAAGAAGATAAGATTTATGAAGGAAGAGAACACTTGAGGTAAGAATGCACTCCTAGAATAGCCCATGAATAAATACACAGAGGGGAATATGGAACGCTGAGAGAGGGGGACCTTCTGATCAGTTTGGCAAGGATGCAGAGTGTGGGGAGTCCCCTGAAATTAGCCTGGAAAAGTAGGTCACTGTAAATGGACTGTAAGTCTGGAAGTGCAAAGCTTAAACCAGTGAGTGACGGGAGACCAGTTGTTCTCCAGCCTCATTAATGATAATATGAAAAAAAAAAGTAGGTTTAAATCACAGCAGAAGGATTTTATTAGATTTCAAGGAACTGATAGAGTTATTAGGTACTGGGACTAGATAAAAAGGTCAATTTTGTTATGTTGTCCTTTAGAGTAGGGGGTGGTTCTTAACCTGGGGTCCATGGAACCTCAAATCTTTTCATCGATAGATTTCAAAGAGTCTATAAACTTGAATGGCAAAAAAAAAAGTTAGATCTTTATTTTCACTAACCTCTTAAGTGAAATTTATTATTTCCTTCATTTAAAAAAAAAATCTGAGAAGGGGTCCATAGCCTTCAGTAGACTGCCAAAGGAGTCTATGACATGGAAAGGACAAGAACCCCTATTGTAGAGGTTTCCAGAGAAAGACCTCTTTTTCAGTTTTGTAAAATCTGTTTTTTTTTTGTGTGTATGTGAGTACAAAGGAAAGAATAAAGTGATATCTTGAGACTCTGTCTGGATTTGAACTGCTACTCTATTGATAACTGACCTGTTTTTCCACTGTAGGTGATGAAGATGGTAATGACTTTAATATCTGTTGAGTCTGGTTGTATCCACTATGTCAAGCGACCTGGAGCAGCCCTTGACCCTGGTTGTGTGCTTGCCAAGCTGCAGCTGGATAACCCTAGCAAGGTTCAGCAGGTAGGTGTGAAGATAATCTGGTTGCTTATGTTTCCCAAGGGATGCTGGACCTGAGATGTACTAGTGTTTCATTTGCCAGTTTCCCTCACACACAATCTTACTCTTTCAGTGTATGTTCTGTACTTGTTCGGGCAGTAAGATAGACCTAGTAAGCCTGGTGTTTATGAGGGTGGTTCATTTTCTGTTTCTTTTGATGTGTTAATTCTCTTGATATTTTCTGTTTTGGGGTTGATAGGAGTAATGGGGGAAGTCCATGACATACCATAATTACTGCAACTCTGTATTTCTTTCTATAAGTATTATAGCAAGTAACTCAAATCTTCCTGTGGGGTTAACAGGCTGAGCTACATACCGGAAGTTTGCCAAAGATCCAGAGTACAGCACTCAGAGGCGAAAAGCTTCATCGGGTCTTCCATTATGTCCTGGATAACCTGGTCAACGTAATGAATGGATATTGCCTCCCAGACCCTTTCTTTAGCAGCAGGGTATGAAGCACTTCCCTTGGGAAAGGGATTTGTAGATGGGTCTTCTCTTCTTTAAGTTACCTAACAACTAAATTATTTAGTACCTCTTTATTGGTAACAGGTTCACAAAAATCTACCTACCTGCTCCCCGGTGTCCTCTAGCCCTTACCCACTATTGTGGCAGGGGCCTGGAGTTAAGGTCTGAAGTCTAGATACCAATTTTTATTAAAACTCTTTAAGAGGTACAGCTTTTTTTTGGAGAGGGAAGGGTAGGGCAATTGGGGTTAAGTGACTTGCCCAAGGTCACATGGCTAGTTTTGTGTTAAGTGTCTGAGGTCAGGTTTGAACTCAGGTCCTCCTGACTCCTGGGCTGGTGCTCTATTCACTGTACCACCTGGCCGCCCCATGTATAGCCTTTTTTTAAAGTGATAGATTTGAGCATCATTCCTGTCCTATAAGATCTGTGCCATGGAGGCACCAGCACATTTTGTATGTTGGTTTAATTTTAGAAATAAGAGACCTGGAAATCGGTAGCCCTTATTAACTCTTATCACTAGACTCTTTATTTTTGAAATTGGGGTAATTTTTTTCCTTTTATAGAGAACATGGATAACATTAATTCAGTCAGATACTAACATTTGAGCCTCAAATAATAAGAACTCTGTGCTATTAGTTTGGACATGTCAGTTTTATTTTGGATCTCTTTTAACCCATCTTGTCTGTGTGCTCTTTTGGTTCCTTATCTTCAGGTAAAAGATTGGGTGGAGAGATTGATGAAAACCCTCAGAGATCCTTCCCTGCCTCTCCTAGAATTGCAGGACATCATGACCAGTGTTTCTGGCCGGATACCCCCCAATGTGGAGAAGTCCATCAAGAAGGAAATGGCCCAGTATGCCAGCAATATCACTTCTGTCCTTTGCCAGTTTCCCAGCCAGCAGGTATTTCTTAGTCATAGTCAGTTGGATTGGTGAGGGCATTCAGGGTGGCCAGTGCTGCAGGTGGAGGTATTTGGAGCTGGGATCACAACAGGTTGTGTGGCCTGAGAGCTGATGTTTTTGTTGGTGGATTGTCCTGTTTCTGTGATTGTAAAGCATTGTTCACTCATGAAACATTTACTGGGTGTGAGCAAAAAAATTAAAAGGAGAACTAAAATACATGAAATATAAGACACCTAAAGTTATTGAAAAAGCACTTAGTGTCCTGGAAGTTAACTATGACGACAAGATAGGTCTTGTACAGTGCTCTCTACCTCTTTAGCCTTCGAATCTGCCCCAGCTAGAGAAGCTCCTAGATTCTCTAGTGAACTTAGAATGGGAGGAACTTTTTGTGGCTTTGTGAGTGACTGCTTTACTCTACTAGGAATATGACTTTGACCTAGGGGGGAGGGGTAGAACCTTTTATCTTTACTAGCAAGCCACACTTACTTGTCACATGCCCTTGTGTGATGGTTTTTGGGAAAGCAGACATAAATCCAACAGGGAAGTTTGAAAGTGGATGAAAGCTGCTAACTCATAGCACAGGCGCCAGAACAGCCTTCAGTACTTAATTACTTCTGGGTGATGTCAGCAGATGAAAGAGAAGTTTCCATATTGGAGATGGGTTGAAGAATAAAATGATTTGGATACCCTCCTCCCTCCCCCCCGCCATTGGCCTGGGCTTCAGTTCTCTGTTTCCTATGTTTTAGATTGCCAACATCCTAGATAGTCATGCAGCTACATTGAACCGGAAGTCTGAACGAGAAGTCTTCTTTATGAACACTCAGAGCATTGTGCAGCTGGTGCAGAGGTGAGGGCATGTTGACAATACATATTTCTTCTTTACTTTTTTGCAACTGTGACTCCAGGTGAATTAGAAAGTGCTAACAATGCTAACTCTTCCACCAAATTTTTGATGACTCCTTCATTTCTAGCTTTTTCTGATGCTAGAAAAAATTTTCCACTTTTCTGCTCAGCATCTTTCAGTGTTTACTAGTTAGGTACAGAAATTCTAGTGGCTTATTTTCCCCCAATTTTGTTTTTGTATGTTTATTTTCATATCCTAACAGTGGGCCCAGCATGATAATTGCCGTTTAGGGCTTCACTAGCTGAAGGACTATAGGAGATGTCTATAGCTCTCATTTTCTACAAAACTCTTTTCTCAAGCTTTGTAGATGATAGTTGTAAAAACTACCAACCCACAAAAAATGTTGTTGAGCTATTTCCAGGGTCATAGTGATGAGTCCCTGACAGTGAGAGCAGTTGGAATCTAAGTCAGGTTACTTATTATTAATGTTACTGGTTTTTAGTTTCTAATTTAAATTCTTCTTGATCCATAGCCAAATGCTTTTCAGGTTTTGGCCCCAAATTCATCTTCCCAGTTGTGAGGTAGCTGGAATAATAACTGGGCCCATCCTTTGTACGTGTGCTCTTCTTAGAGGCAGGAGGTTTATTGGAATTGAGGAAGGAAATTTGGCCTTTTAGTTTCTGAATTAGGTCTTGGCCAGTCAGGCTCGTAAATCACCTTTCCTATCTTAACAGATACCGAAGTGGTATCAGAGGCCACATGAAGGCTGTTGTGATGGATCTGCTCCGACAATACCTGCGAGTGGAGACTCAGTTCCAGAATGGTAGGTGGTAGGTCTCTCTTTCTGAGGAACAGCCCAGAATTAGTTCTACCAGAACTGGAGGACTGACTCAAACCCCAGATGGCTATGTAATAGCCAAAGAAATCTGTCTCCTGTTTGACCTTTTTACTCCTATTTCCTATCAGTAAATGCCAACAAAAAAGCAAGTTTCACTTCTCTTAAAAAAAAAAATTCCATGGGGCAGCTAGGTGGTACAGTGAATAGAGCACCAGCCCTGGAGTCAGGAGGACCTGAGTTCAAATCCGGCCTCAAGACACTTGACACACTTACTAGTTGTGTGACTATGGACAAATCACTTAACCCCAACTGCCCTCCAAAAAGCAAAAGCAAAAAAAAATAATTCCATGTCATTCCCCAGGAAACAAACCAAAAAAATGTCCTTGTTAGGTTGTGGATAATCTTTGTCTTCATTCTTCTGAGATAATTCTCCTATATAACCTCTTATATTGGAGGTTTTGTTACCTTCTAATCTTTTTTTTCTTTTTGGAGGGGGGAAGGCAGGGCAATTAGGGTTAAGTGACTCGCTCAAGGTCACATGGCTAGTAAGTGTTAAGTGTCTGAGGTTGGATTTGAATTCAGGTCCTCCTGATTCTAGGGCCGGTGCTCTATTCACTGTGCCACCTAACCACCCCCATCTTCCTAATCTTTAACTAGGTCTTTGGATAAAAATTTTAGAAAAATCTCTTTATGAGCTTGCATTTCAGTGGCCATTCTGTGGGCCACACTACAATTGTCTGGGAAGTCTTGAGAGGTTTTCCCTCAACATTCATAATTACATTGTTTGAGTGGAATTTATCTCTGACACTCTGAAGAACCTCACAAAATGATGTAGAAAGTCTATAAATGTGAAATATTGGAGGCAAGATTGAACATTTTATGTTGTAATGTTGCTCTTAGCCACAGGATGGCAGTGAAATACCATAAGATTGTAAAATTTCTGGGGGGGCGGGGAAGATCAGTTCATAAGCCTGCTCTACCCTTTGAACTCTTTTAAGGAATAACTGGAATGTTGTGGCTGCCTTTCTGCATGGGGCCACAGAGCCAAGGATCCCTAAAGCTTCTGTGATATTTTTGTTGTTTAGACCTAGAATGAATGGTGTCTTCTTTATGCCTCCTGGCCCTTATGGCTTTTAATGCCCTAGGTAGATTATCTTCTCTTACCCTGGGATGCAACAACAGAGCAGGTTGAGATGTGAATTTCTCCAAGATGGCGTATTTCAAATAGACTTCATTTATTGGAAGTGCCATTTATTTTTAAGTGGAGCCAGTTGGAAATTGGCATAGCCATATATCTATAAATAGGCTAGCCTTTTATATAATGATTTATATAAAGATTTAAATTTTCTTTGAAATTCAACAAATTCTGTGCAAGGTGAAGAAGGTTACATTCCCTTTGGATTTGTTATTGTGTTCCATGGGAAATTCCTTGTCCTTGAGGATATTCAAATATTAACTTACTTTTGTTCATATCTAAACTTATTTTGGGAGTTTTGAGGTAAGCTCAATCTTCTAGAAAATTTAGCTAAAAAAAAAAGTTTTATTGCTGCTTTTATAAAAAATTACTATCATTTCCCAATTACCCTTTCCCTTTCTCCCCCCTTCATGACATCCTCTCTTCCCCAAATTCTCTCTTGTAGTAGACAAATACAGTTAAGCAAAATAGACCAAAATATCAATCAGCTCTGACAGCCTAAGACTTGAATGTGGCTAGCATGCTGTATAGTACTTATGAAAACAAACCTCAAACTTAGGCTCTTGTTGTAAAGTACACCTTCTCTGTTTGGGACACTTTAGTGAAAATATACATGATCATCTCTTATTCTCTCCATAGACCTTTTGGCTAAATCCCAAGTTTTTCTTTCTTAGTTTGACTTTGAAATTCTAATTCGGTTTTCTACTAGCTCTTGTAAGGAGGGGAAAATGATAATTCTCACAGGCAGAGACAACTTTCAGATGGACATTGGGGTGAAGGAACAACTAAACACCTAATTTTTTTTGAGTTAACACTACAGAACATAGCTTTGGAAAATAGGTATTTAGCCTCTAAACCTATTGCAAATGAATACTTTTTCCCCAAATTAAAATATTTTAATGTGATGGAAAAAGTTTTTTGTAGATTTCTTTAGGAATTAATTCTTACGATTCTATTGCTGTTCCCTCCCTTTATTCTCAAAAAGTAAGTTTCAGTTTCAGTTTTTCTTTTGTAAATATGCAGCATCGGGGTGGCTAGGTGATGCAGTGAATAGAGCACTGGCCCTGGAGTCAGGAAGACCTGAGTTCAAATCTGGTCTCAGACACTTAACACAAAACTAGCCATGTGACCTTGGGCAAGTCACTTAACCCCAATTGCCCTCCAAAAAGAAAAAAAAAAGAAAAATGTAAATATGCAGCATGTTTAGTATACATATTTTCCTCATTAGCTTCAAATGCTGTGCAGACTATTTAAAATTTTAATAAGTTGGAATATGCTGTATTCTTTATGGTGTGGAGAAGGAAGAGAGCATTTAGGGAAAGCTGTGATATTCATATTGGTTTTCACATCATCGTAGTCTCGGAGCAGAAAGGAACATTAGAAATTAGGCTTCCCAATAAATCATCTTATTCCCCTTCCCTGGTGAACTGTGGAATGTGAAAATATGTTGTGAGTATGAATCCACATATCTAGAATGAGATGGGTTCTTGCTTGTTTCTTGTAGGTCACTATGATAAGTGTGTCTTCACCCTCCGGGAAGAGAATAAAAGTGATATGAACACTGTGCTGAATTATATCTTCTCCCATGCTCAAGTCACCAAGAAGAACCTTCTGGTCACTATGCTTATTGTGAGTTCAGTCCCCTCCACATCTCAGTGGGTGGTTGATGAGATAAAGGGAATTTCCTGCTTTTGATGGCTGGGTTTGGAGAAAAAGGTGCTATCTTCTTTGAACTGGCTGGATATGGCTTTGGTGTCTGTTCAGGTTTCCTTCCTCTCTCTTTTCCTTCAGGGTTGACATCTCTTCTGTCTTTGATCTAAATGCAGTTCTGGGTAGAAAAAGATTGTTGTTAAAGAAGGAACATTAGAGATTATCTAGTCAGAGCCCTTCTTTCATGTAGAAAGTAACCGAAGGCTAGAGGTATCATGGCAAAGTAGATGGATCACTTGTGTTTAATCTCAAAACACTTAGGAACTGTGTAACCCTGGGCAAATCATTTAATTTCTTGGAGCCTCAGTTTGTTCATCTCTGAAATGGGTTTAAGAATAATGCTTGGGATGATCAAATGAGATAATATTTTTGAAACCTTACGCAAAGTGCTATGTAAACATGAGTTATAATTTTTAGCATTTCTGTTATTATTATAGAGGTGAAATGACCTGTTTTAAGTTTATACATTTCATTTATGGCAAAGCTAGGATGAGAATCCAGCTTTTTTGACTTTTTATCTGGATTGCTCCCCTTCATTATGCTATATCCTTGTAAAAACAACTAAATTGGAGCTTTTGGGTGTTTTTGCTAATCTTCATTCTTCGTTTGGAGATAAACCTTACTGAGCTTTATCAATTATGACTGTTGTTTATGACTAAGCAAGTGATGGTTTTGCTGGTAGAATTGGCTTGATGTCCTTCTTAGGTTGGTAGGTTTTGTGTACTGATTCTGAGCTTTGAAGTGAGGTGGGAAGAGGAAAGCATGGAGGAATTTTGCATCTTCAGGAAGCAGTTGTCCTGTTGGTGAAATTTTCTTGTATTTTACAACATGCTATAAACTTTTCTGTCCTTGTCTTCAGACTCTGGTGAAACATTTTCTTGAGACTTGGTCTAATCTTGAAATAATCACATGCTTCTAGCCTTAAAGAAACTAATTAGTGCTCCCCAAAGAAATTTTCATAGCCTCTGCTTTTACTATATTCTTGTGTTTTCATGGAATTCTAAGTCTTGTTTTGGAGAAACTCAATAATTTAGTCCAACAAAGCATGTATTTATTTACTTCCTTAGGACCTAACAACAGTGGACCCAGTATTCTTTTCATTAAGCCATGGAAGACTCTGTGTTTTTGTCCTTATTTCCCAAGTAGTAGTAGAATCAGTAGAAGGAAACTCCTGCTTGATACAGAGAACGCTAATGAAAATCAGGCGATCTTCCAGACTTGTTGCAGGATTTGTGAATTTTGGAAACTGTCTTCAAGACTTTTTTCCCTTCATTCTTTAGCCTTATATCTTGCCTGAGCTTGAAATGGGCTTTAGAAAACAATAGTTCCCTTCTAAAAATTCCTATCATCTTCTTGACTAGTTTGTATAGTAGTATCTGGCATGTTTCCCTATAATATGGAACAATAGTAATTTCTTGTTCCTTGGAAGTGACCCTTCTATCTCCTTCCGTGGAATTTGGCATATTGGCAGCCATGTTTCTGCTCTGCAGGCAGATTCTCCTGACAAAAGACATTTTTATGCTAGAAAATTTTCACCACCATTTTTTATTTCCTATTTTACAATGAAGGCAAACTTTAATTCCACTTCACCTTTCCTCCTATCCAGAGCAGAGCTGCTTTCCTAATTAATAGGCAGATCAATTCTTTCCATTGCCTACCTGGCTTGTTCAGTGGAGAAGACCAAATTTTTAGGATGGTCAATTTTCTGTAATACCTGATTAAAAATATGTTTCATTTCCTTTGGCTTCCTGGAGTGATTGGGAGATAGGATAATGGGAAACTGTATGTGAATGAAAAAAATCCATGATCAGTTTTAAAAATATTTTTTAATTTACCTTAACAGTAGATTTCAAGAACTAGATGATATTGTCAATAAAAACTTTTTTTGAATTTATCTTACATGTAAGATAGAAGAAATTCTTACAAGTTTAGCTATTTAAATGGTCAAGGAACTGAGAGTTACTTTTAGATGAAACCAAAAGACTTTATGGTAGGAAATTGGTGGTGATTGGGAGGAAAAGAAAGTTGGAAATCAGTTTATTTGGATTGAAAACAGAGGGGAATTTGGCTTCAAAGGAAGCTAATTATGGGGACCTTCCATTTTATTATGATTTTTTTTTAAGGACATAACAGCTTTCTGTACTAAAAATAGACCCATGCCCAGAACCCTTGGAGCAGCAGAAGAGTAATGATCGCCCAAGACTGTCGCTGGGTTTCTTAAATTCTAATTTGTAAGATATAGGGGCTTGGCTCACTCCTTTTGCGGAGTGATTGTAAGTAACGCTTGCCTTAAGAATCTCATTATTGGAACACGGAGCCATATTTCCTCTGAGAATTCTGGAGTAGCTTTGAGCCGGGGCTGTTCATTTCTCAAGTAATCACGCTGGTGTGATGGAGAGAGAAAATGGCAGCTGTTCGGAGCTCAGGCCTTCAATTTTCTTCAGAGTCCAGTCACTCAAGTGTGTAATTACACGGGGGGTGCTGCAGAGACGTTGGGCCCTGTCAGAGAGCTGGTTTGAGGTTCAGCTTTCTGCTCTTGCCCATCAGGACAGGCAAAAGCCAGTTGGATGTCTGACTTGCTCCTGTTCTTGGAATTTTTCCCCTTGTTGTCCTGATTGCTTCTTACTTGCATGCATGAGACGGAAACTTTCTTTCCAGTAAACCAAACCCTTTATGCAATTGAGTCATCTTCTAGTATTTGGGTCTAGGGAGTTGGGGGAGAGAGAGAAGAAGAGGGAGACAGAAAATCAAAGAGGGAAAGGCCAAACCATCTTGTTCTTCATTTGCCATTTTCACTGTATTTTTTTTTTATTTACCTCCATTTAAACAAAATTCAAAATTGGTGATCATAAGGTGGATCTGTAGGGTATTTCATCATTAAAATGCTTTTGAAATGTCAGTTGTTCTCACCCCCATCTTGAAGATTTGGAAAATGAGAGGTGAAGTGATGTGACTTTAAACTCAAGGTCATGGGCATACAGAGCAGAGATGAATGAATACTTAGAAAATATTCCTGGCACACTGAATGCTAGAGTTCCTCTGCTGATCTTTTACTCTTTTAGGAAGCACAGACGTCTCTGCCTGTGCATCCACTGATGGCTGTAGTTGGGAAATGGTATCTCAGTTGTAAACCTTCTTCTGTTCTTACTGTCTTTTCTGTCCTGTCACAGATATCACCTGAATACTATGGCATTTTGATCCTGCCTTTGAATTCCCTCAGGCCTGTGTTCTCTGTTGCTTTCCTTTTCTTTGCTGCTTCTGTTGCCTTTGCTTTCTGATTGATGGGTGTACTGGGTACCCAGTCTCTGCTCTCCAGGAGCAGTGATGTTGATGGTGTGCTTTGCTGGGCTAGATGACTTCTGGGGTTTTAGGACCTAAAGGGAAGGATCAAGGAAATCAGCTGCATGTAGCTTACTCTCTGAGGGTTTCTGGGGATCACTGTAGCGGGACTATAAAGCTGCCCCATTGTGAAGATGCCTCCTGGCATTGGCATAGTCCTGTCTGGTGGTATTCAGTAACTCCTAAGCAAGTTCAACTGATGTACATCTCCTAATCTTTCTTCCTAGCCAGAAGGCAAGGTACTGAGCAAGATGCTTAATGTCTGTCCCCATCAAATTTCCTTCGAGCACCATTAGCTAGAAACATTTTTGCTGCCCCTGAAGACCACAACTCTGCAAGGCCATCATTAAATTTATTCAAAAAGTGTTTCTTGTTCCTTATACTTGAGCTTATGGAAAAAAGCCCAGGGCCTCAGACTTTTGGCTAATGTCCACAATAGAGATATCAAGGCAGCATAGGCAAGTGTTCTGGTCCTCTGAGGGCTGTTTGGCCTAGTTAGGCAACCTGGGAGGGTAAAAGTAGGGAACATCTTTGCAATAGCAGCTTGGAAAAGTCTTCGTATAAAAAGTAAGCAAAAAAAGGAGGGGCATTCTCAGTCTCTGATTCTAGCTAATAGAGTAAACGTGGCTGCTTTATATCTTGGAGCTCTCTCTGTGTTGACTGATTTTTCTCCTTCAAATCATAATATGCCACGTGCAGTGGAAGGGCTGTGAAAGGTACAGCTTCTGGGTTATGCCACATAACTTTAAGCTTCTGACTTTGAACTGGAAGCATTTGGAATGCTGACCAACAGTTTTCCTCCCTCTCAGAGGTTTTGCTTCAGACATGTATTGATCAGTCAGCAGTTCTTAACCTGACTCTGCAGTTTTTCTTAAAGAAGCTAAGAAATGAAAAAAAAAACTAATAATAATAATAACAATCATGATGATAGTTCACATTCACGAAGTGCTTACTGTGTGCCAGGCACAATGTGAAGTGTTTTACAGATATTCTCTCATTTGATCCGTACAACTTTGGGAGATAGGTGCTGTTATTATTCCCATTTTACAGTTGAGAAAACTAAGGCAGACAGAGGTTAAATGACTTGTCCATGAACATAGCTGTTATGTTTCTGAAGCCAAATTTGAAGTCAGGTCTTCCTACTCTGTCCACTGCCCCACCAGCTACCTGTAAAACTCTTGCAGTGATGTTTATGCAGCAAAAGATGTTTATGAGTGACATAGAGATTGTCCTGTTAGGTTTGCTTGGTGTTGTCAAGCTACCACTTTATCACTAATGTTAGGAGTTGTGCATCTGTTGAGTGAGCAATAACTTGTCTTGAAGGCATTCCTTACTAGGTTGTATTTTTCTGAATCCTAAAATGATTTCCATTCTTGCATCTGCTGCCCAAGATGTGCATATCAAAAAGGATTGCTGCATTGGGCTCTTCTGGAAGCGTGGTTCTGTTGGTCAGTGGCTTCACCCTAGCTTGGTGCTGCCACTTAGCATGCCTGTTAGATTTCTGCAGACCTGAGCAGAGCAGTGCCCTGTAGTTAACCACTATCCAGATCAAGGATGAAAACAAGATATAACTGTATTGTGTCCTTTTCGAATAACAATTTTCACTTTGGCCTGCAGATTTATGCAAGTGACCTGTTGTCCCAAAACAAGCAGGTAGGCTCCCTTATTATATACGTCTTTGTCCAGCGGAATTTTATCCATTTGGCCACTGTCTGGTGATACCATCTCATCTTGATACTGAAATGTTGCACCAGGAAATGGTGGTGATATACTGTCCAGGTACTCGGGATCACGACCAGAGACTTTAATCAAACCAGTCCATTTCAGAACTAGTTAACTGGCAGGTGTGACTGGGCTGGCCTAGCAGTGTTTAGTCCTTTTTTTAGGTTCTCACACACTGTGTTCTCTGTCTGCCTACTTTGCCAAGGGGAGACTCTTACTCTTTTTATCAAATTCTATTGTTTGTGAGGGTAAAGTGGTTGGATAGTCTGTAATTTTTTTTTGGCAGTGAGGAGTAGCAAGAAAATCCTAC
The DNA here is from genome assembly GCF_028583685.1 of Petaurus breviceps papuanus. NCBI lineage: Eukaryota > Metazoa > Chordata > Mammalia > Diprotodontia > Petauridae > Petaurus > Petaurus breviceps. The sequence goes on along the minus strand of NW_027187398.1, from coordinate 4,973,476 downwards.
TTTTTTGAAGGGCATGGTTTTCCTAGTTCAGGAAAAACTGGGGTTTTTTTTGTCTCTCTTCACTTTAGAAAGAGTCTGTCTCTGGATTTTACTTCAAGAGGATCAAGGAAATCTTCAACTGGTGATAAGAGAAGAGCAGCTATTTCATTCTTTATTTTTCTAATTCCTATAGTTCACATTCTGTCTCTCATGTTCTAAGTTCTTCAGCAGATAGGAAAAACAAGGAAAAAGAAAACAGGTCTCAACACATATATAGACTTAAACAAGTTGTCCATGTTTCTTTATTTGCAATTTTAATTTAAAATTTGGCTGGCTTTTCTTAAATGAAAATTATTTTGTGTCACCCTAGATAAGGTCATCTATGAGGCAGTTGGTGGTGTAGTGGATAGATTGTTGAGCCTGGAGTTTGGAAGAAATTAGTTCACATCTAGCCTCAGACACTTTCTAGCTGTGTGACCCGGGTCAAGTCACTTAACCTCTTTCTGTCTCAGTTTCCTCAACTGTAAAAATTAGGGCAATAATAACACCTATCTCTTCTGGGGTTGTTGCAAGGATCAAATGAGAGCATTTTTAATGTACTTAGCACAGTGTCTGGCACATAGTAGGCACTATAAAATGTTTATTTCCTTTATTTCTTCCTTTAGATCATTGCATTTATCTCTAAGGAAGAATCTGTCTGATTAGATTTTTAGGGGTATTATCATTGAACCTTTTAGACATTAGAGGAGTGTCATGGTGGCAGATGGGCTTAATGGTTGATACTGTCTGGATTGCAGGGAGGTGTTTTTGGGCTATTGTGAATAGTGAGTGAAAACGATGTGTGGGTGACACAGACTCATTTTTTGGTGCCCACACCACACCTATGCTATCTCCATGCTTGCCTTCCTGCCCACTTACACACTTATCTTTAGCTATCTTACATGTTCCCCAGAAACTCTACTCTGATCATCAGACTATAGTGGAAAAGAAGCAGTTACATTTTCTCCCCCTTCTTTGCTCTTATTGTTTTGGGATAGATAGGAATTTGAGGCCATTTTTTGAGCAGAGCTGTGCAGTTTTATTCCCTTTTAGAGCCTTTTCTTCTAATCTAGATAAGTGGACACAGGTAAGAAGGAAAAGAATGCCAGCTAGCTGCTCAAAGAATTGGCAAATAGATGCTTAAGACGTTTGATAGCCATTTATAGATTCTCATAACATATTTTGTGACTTGGGATCCTTCTGAGCTAACCTGTACAGTGAGTTGGGGAAATGGTTTAGAAGAAGCCTTGCTCTTAGTTCTTTTATCTCATCGTGTATAATGGGGTTCAGGTGTTCCACAAACTTATTCTTAATGACTTTGAAGATTCTAGGAAACCTAGGAAAAGAGCTGTATGGTAAATATGTGTGCTCCCCTAAAGCCACATTTCCTAAGCATTTATTTGCACTGCTATGGCAACGGACTCTCAAGAGTACTCCTGAGATGGGATGGTTTAGTCTGAAACAGATACTTCAAGAAAGGGATTGATCAAGGTAGAGAGAAGGTTGAATAGCAACAAGAAGCCTCATTGGGAACACCACTTCTTCCTGCCTCAGATAGTAATGTGGAAACAAAGGAGCACTGACATCTTGGGTAACTGTTTAAACACCCAGAAAAGGGAAATACACACATATATGTATAATTTGAAGCAATGTGAAGTTAAGAATTGTAACTTAGTGCCGCTAACACATGGCCTAGTAACATTTGGAAAGGTCAAAGATACTTAGGAACTGTAGTTATATTGGCCTGGAGGAAATTACATGGGAAATAGATAAATTTGGGAAATAAACTGATCTCCAGCTGGAGGCCAGGAGCAATCTCTTTGCCACAAAATATATCATCATCCGATTGAATAGATGTTCAATGAGGATTTCATGCTTTTTTTCCTTTTTAGAAGAGGTAAGATAGAGACCAGGATACCAGACCATTCCAACTCTGGGCTTGTGTTGAGAGCTTGTTTTACCTTGAATTTAGATAAGATTGTCCAATTCAGAGATAATGGGGTGGTTCTTGGATCTGAGGGAAGATAAATGCTGAATACAATTGCTAAGGAGAAAGGGAGCTTAGTGATGAGATTTTTATTTGTGCGCATATTTACAAATGAATAATTAGCCCTTGTGCTCCTGTTTTTCCCCCTCCTGGGAGGCAGAACATTTGGTCTCGAAGAATGCACATTACCAGGAGCCATTCCTTTTCCTTTATGCTGCCTTTCTCCCAAGATGGGGGAGGGTACACGAAGGCCCTTTAAGACCCCACATATTTAAAACCTCTTAAAACTTTGAGGCACCATCTGCTGTTTCTTAACACAGAATTCCCATGTACCCCCTTGTTAGTCTCTGATGATTCCTTTTGCATGTTAAAAGTCTAGGGCCATGCTCTAAAGAAAGGCATTAAGGATGCTGGTGAATGAGTTGGGGCTGCTGGCTCCCTCTTCTCCCTCTCATCTTTCCTTTGGGATCCCTTTATCCATGTTGTTAGGAATAGAAAAGAGGGAGTTTATATGTCCTTACTAACTCAATTGTGTTTCCTTTGAAGTGGAACTAGGGGGTTGGAAGGTGAACTGAAGTCCAATTCACTTATGTGTTTCTTTTTTTTCCCCTACAAAAATTAGGATCAGTTGTGTGGCCGGGATCCTACCCTCACTGATGAGCTGCTGAACATTCTTACTGAGCTGACTCAGCTCAGCAAAACCACCAATGCTAAAGTGGCACTTCGAGCCCGGCAGGTAAGGACAGTCTCTGCTTACAGGGAGGAAGGACTGTTGTCCTTAGGTTGAAAGTTCTAGACCCAATAAACTTTTACATTCAATCCTCTTGCAAAGGCCATGTAATTCTCTGTGTGTGTTTCATTACCCTTACTACAAATGTTTCCATGTGGTGTGTGGTCTTTAAAGATTAACATCGTGTCCTTGAAATCAGGTGCCCTTCTGCCAGCATAAATCCTGGCAGCCTACCCCATGCTACTGACCGAACCTTGCTATGATGGCCAAACTGGTCGTAATGGAGAAAGGGAGCCTAAGGGAAAAAAATAGACTCCCATTTCAGACTTCTCAAAGGGAGCTTAAAAACAGATGATCTTTTTATATGAACTTAATTTTCAAGTGTGGAAAGCAGAAAGATAATAAAGTGAATCACATATCAGAGCAGCCCCAGAGAAGTCCCTTCAGCTTCTCCTGCCGTCTTCATTTCCATTCCAAAAGGTTTCTGCTGGGAGGCGGGAGTCTCAGCCTCCTTTTGTGTTTTTGTGCCTGGGCACTGAGAGTGAAACAGCATTTGAAGCTGTTCAGTGACCTTCTACTTTCCCTGGAATTGTATCCATGTCACTGAACTGCTCAGAGTTATTGAACCTCTCAGTGACCTGCTGAGGGTATTCAAGTCCTACCGTGGAGCTGTTTGTTTGTTTGTGACACTGCTTTTCTTCTCTCTGCCCCTCATATACCTTGCTGTTGCTTCTTGATGCTGTCTCCTTGGTGTTGAGTCCCTGGAGCTGTTGGGACAGCTTTTCCTCATGTGTCTACTACAGAGCTGCAAAAGGCTGGTTTTGCTGCCATCACTGTGCCATCCCCACAGCTGCTTGCTGCCAACCTCAATTTCCAATTAATAGCAAGTCATGCAGTCTCAGCACTTGTAGCTTTGCTTTGCAATGGTAAATCACATGCACTGATGGAACTTGCTTGAAGCGGTTTCCCTCCCATTGGGGAATTGCCCACAACAGAATGGGCAGAGGCAACTAAGATTCAGCATTTGGTGTCATTGGTTTTCTGTTGTGGGACTTGGAAGTTGCTTTACTTGGTTTCTGTTAGATTTTATCTTTACAATACACTTACAGGTTTGTATTTGTTGTCTTTACATTAGGTTTGCCTAGTAGGTGACCAAAACAATGACTCTCTCTGGAACTAATGATGCCTTATTTTCTCACTTCAGGTTCTTATTGCCTCCCATTTACCATCCTATGAACTTCGCCATAACCAAGTAGAATCTATTTTTCTATCAGCTATTGATATGTATGGACATCAGTTTTGCATTGAGAACCTACAGGTACAGTAGACCTTTTCTATTGTTTTTGCCCCACTTTACCTCTAAATTTGGTAGAATTCTTCAGGTTCTCCAACATTAAGTGTATCATTCTCTAAAAAGTTGCATAGCTACAAATGATCCTTCAAGTGAAATTCTATTAGGTTTGGCTTTACATTAGATGATATCTCTCTTTATGGAAGTGTCCTATTGGAATACATAACTTTTTGAACTGGAATGCTTACAAAGTCAGCTTTCACTGGCAGTTCAGATTAATTTGTGATGCACAGTTCAGGTGTAGTAGATGGAAGATAGTATCCTGTTGGCACACATAGTGCCTCTAGGGAAAACAGAGAATATCCTTTGAAATTTTAAGTACTAGGATGAACAGCTTTTCTTTTTTTGTAGTCATTCAAAAGTCATTGGGTTTATTTTATCAGTTTAATTTGAAACATGTTGACTCTTTATTTCTCAAGAGCATATTCTTAATGACAACTTTGTGTTTTTCCAATTGGGGAAGAAGTTGTTGTTGGTACAGTCTGGCCCTAGATAACCTTTATAGCTTCTATGACAGTATGAAAGATTCCCTTTTGGGGAAACCAAAAGTTGATATCATGTAGGATCCGTTGGCCCTTTCAGGCAGGGTTGGAAATCAGGAATGCAAAAATCACAGAGTTCCTCATACTGGAACCATAAGGCAGGATTTAGTAATTGAAGTAAGGCTGTTGAATCATAGAATTTCAAAGCTAGAAGGGACCAGAAAATTCATTTAACTGAACTGTTTCCTTTTACATAAAAGGCAACTGTGAGCCAAAAAGATTAAATGATTTGTCTAAAGTCATATAGTATCATATAGGTAAAATTGAGATGAAAACCCCCAGATCTCTCAACTCCCACTCCAGTCTTTTTTGCCATTATATTGTTCTTTTGCTGATTAGGAATGATCAGGCTTAGACTAGTGTTCTCTAACCCTTTTTGCACTGACCAGTTGCCAGATTTCATAGGTCAGAGCAGAAGAAAATTGTGTTTTGGGACAAGTGTCCACAGCAACGGAACTAGAGGGTTCTGTTAAGAGCGTGCCTCCTTACTTGTTTCAGCCCTGAATCAGGGTAGGAAGCTAGGTCAGGGCTGACAGACCCTATGCACATATGGCTTCCCATCCCCAATAAGGTGAGGTGAGGTAAGGAATTAAATGTGAGAATAAGGGCATGATTTTTGTTTGAGAGAAAGAGGGGAAGGACAAACTAAATGGTGTGCCATACATTTTGTCTGATAGGCCCAGTTTGTTCAGAAAGGTCATCACCAGGTTGACTGTAGGGTGAAGAGATTTTTGACTGCTCTGGGAGCAGAGCAGTATGGAAGGACCTATGAGAGCTGAGGTACACTGATTCCACTTTTTAACGTGACTGACTTTTTTACTTAAAAATGTTAACTTTTGCTTTTATGTTACCTTCATTTCCTCATATATCCCTCCTCTTTCCCTCCCCCCAATTCCTTTTTCCAATTAGTGAACCATTCCTGTTAACAAAGAATTTTTTAAAAAAAGGAAGGGAAAGGCAAAATTAACCAGCATACCAACTGAGTCTCTGTATATTCAGTATTCCATTCCTACAGCTTCCCCAATCTCTGCAGAGAAGGAAAGAAAAAGACATTTCCGCATCTTCTTTGGAGTTAAGGCTTTATGGTTATTATTTTCTTTCTTCATTGTGCCTCAGTTTATCAAGTCTTCCATGCCTTTCTGCATTCTTCATATTTTTAGTTTTTTATGGTGCAGTAATATTCCATACATTCATGTAACAAAATCTGTAGCCATTCCCCAACCTGATTATACTTGTACTAGAATAAGATACCTGAACTTATCTTAATTTGTAAGAGAATAGCGTTTGGAGTTTAATAAAAAGTCATTGTAAAATTTCACCATTTGCTTCAGACATTTGGTAGTTTCCAATGAAGTAAGTTTATTTAGCAACCTTACATGGTATAGATAGAATTTGTCTTGATTATATTTGTTATTTTCCAGAAACTTATCTTGTCTGAAACATCCATTTTTGATGTCCTCCCAAACTTCTTCTACCATAGCAACCAAGTGGTGAGAATGGCAGCTCTGGAGGTAAGTTTCCTTGGTAAAAGTGACATGACCTTTCTGGGTCTAATTGATTTCTTCTACCTATTTGACTGTCACATAGATTGCTTTCCTTAGGTTGGAATATGTATATAGCCTCAAGCTATATGACCAGGGCAAGGCACTTAACCTTTGTTTACCTTAGTTTCCTCAGCTTTAAAATTGGACTAATAATGGCATTGACCTCCTAGGCTGGTTGTGAGAATCAAATGCAATAATATTTGTAAAATACTTAGCAAAGTGCCGGGTATATAGTTGGTGCTTAATAAATGCTTCTTTCTTTCCCCTTACTTTTCTGGTCTCTTCATTTGTGAGTTATCATCTCCCCAGATCCTCCTACATCGCTTTGTATATGCTTTGAATTTACTTACCTTTATATATATTATATTTGTGTCTATCTTTCCCCCACCCCCCAGTAGACAGTAAGTTCTTTGAGGGCAGGAACTGTTGTGTTTTTTCTTTTTATCTTTAGCGCTTCGCACAGTGCCTTGCACATAGACACTTCATAATTGTTTGTTAAATTGAATCATATTGAAGTCACAGAATCCTAGAAGTATTGAAGCATAGGCACTGCTTATTGCCCCTAAAGAATACTGGGAAAAAGGTGACTGAGTTTTTTTTGCCTTGGGGATGTAACGATTGATGTGAAGGGGGTGTGAGAGTGATGATTTTTAAAAATTATTCATTTTTTACATTCTTTTTTTTAAATTTTGAGTTACAAATTCTTTCCCTCCAGCTCTTCTCCCCCGTTGAGAAGGCAAATAATATGATAGCCATTATATGTGAGGGGTCATGCAAAACTTTTTTTTTCCTTGTAGGGTAGAAGGCAGGGCAATTGGGCTTTAAGTGACTTGCCCTAGGTCACATGGCTAGTAAGTGTTAAGTTTCTGAAGCCAGATTTGAACTCAGGTCCTCCTGACTCCAGGGCCTGTGCTCTATTCACTGTGCCACCTAACTGCCCCAATGCAAAACATTTTTATATTAATGTGTTGCAAAAAGGGGCGGGGGGGGGACAAGAAAAATAAAGAAAGTGGGGAATAAATGCTTCAACCTATACTCAAGAGTTCATCAGTTCTCATGGATTCTTTGGAATTTTTTTGGATCATTGTTTGATTAGAGTAGCTAAGTCTTTCACAGATAATCATCCTTACAAGATTTCTGTTACTCTGTACAATGTTTTCCTGGTTCTGCTCACTTTACTTTGTATCAGTTCATGTAAATCTTCCCAGATTTTTCTGAAACCATCTCTTTCACCACTTTTTTTTTTTTTTGGAGGGCAGTTGGGGTTAAATGACTTGCCCAAAGTCACACGGCTAGTAAGTGTGTTAAGTGTCTGAAGCTGGATTTGAACTCAGGTCCTCCTGACTCCAAGGCTGGTGCTCTATTATTGCACCACCTAGCCACTTCTTATAGCACAGTAGTATTCCATAACATTAATATGCCACAACTTGTTTAGCTATTCCCCAACTGAAGGGTATCCCCTAAATTTCCAATTGTTCGCCACTATAAAAAAGAACTGCTATAAATATTTTTGTACCTATAGCTCCTTTTCCTTTGATCTCTTTGGGGTACAGACCTAGTGGTATTGCTAGGTCATAGGGTATGCAAAATTTTATTACAGTGATGATTTTTGATTTAGCAGTGACATAGGATGATAGAACTGACCCCATTGTTGTCATTTCAGACAACAGCTATTTGGGGTAGTTTGGTTTGAATTCTTTAACCCAGAAAATATCCATAAGGTTGTTAGTAATTTTTGATTTTAAGTTCTTGTATAGATTGTGATAGAATCTGCTTGAATATGCACCAAACTAAACAACTCCCTGAATTTTCTGTAATGCTTTCATGTCCTCAGTTATGAAGACCACTGCCTCTGTACCTGTCATGCTAATAGCACATTGCGAGGCCCATACACAGTATTTTATGTGCATGACAAGTTGACTTCTCACTGGCTTGGACTAAAGTGATGGTTCTTGCTGAGATACAGTCTGTTGTTTAACTCTAGGGTCTAAGCTGTGTGTGAGTGATTCTGAAAAATATATTTTTTCACATTGTCCTTGCCTTGGGGGCTAAGGACATAAATAACCAAACCTGGGGAGTTGTGACTTTGGCAGAGGGTAAGGAACAGCAGAGATGCAAAAGTTTGATAGAATGAAATGATTTTTATCTTCTAGCCATCAGTGGTCTTGAAGTTCTACCTCCTCTGTTTCTTATTTCTTGTTTTTCTTTTAGGCTTGCTAGGGTCACTAGTCTAGACTTCAGCATCTGCTAGGGTTCAGGTCATAAGTAAAGGTCAGGAAGTATAGTTTCCCACAAGGATAATATTGTTTGAAGGAAGGTTTATTTGGCGGTTAGGAGTGTCTTTTAGGAGAAGTTTTGTTCCAGTAGGGCCATGCTTATAGAGTGAAGATTGCAACTTTGCCAGTAAAATGAAGTTTAGCCAGAATGGATGGCTTTGGGAAGCCTTTTCTTATGGAAGGCTTGTTTCTTCCATGTTTGCTCTCCCTCTCCATTGCTTTTCCCCCCATCCTTTCTTTCTCATGAATTTCTCAGGACTAATTGAGGATTACTTTTTAACCAGGTATATGTACGAAGGGCCTACATTGCCTATGAACTCAACAGTGTCCAGCATCGGCAACTGAAGGACAATACCTGTGTGGTGGAGTTTCAGTTCATGCTGCCCACATCTCATCCAAACAGGTAAGCTTGAATTTGTATGTAAAACACAATCACAGGGGGCTGACAGGGGAGGAGGGAGATGTGGTAAGACTAGTTTATGCGTGCTCCTTTAGGGAAGAAGCATAGAACAGGTAGTGAACAATTTGAGCAGCTGAAGAACCAGTGAACCTTTTTTCTCTAAGCTTTGATCCAAAGAGAGGTGAAATAGGATATAATTAGGATAGAAATTTGGTCTTGCTCTGTTCTTAATCTGTTGTTGATATGTTCTCTCGATTTTTCTGGAGATAAATAGCAGTGTGTCTAACATTGTGCTTTCAGGAACTATATGAGGAGATCTCCTTTGAATTGCATCTGGAATATAGCCAATATTTTGGTGAATTTTATTCCTGCTGTTTGTTGAAGTGGAGACTGATATAGGAGGGCATAACTTCTCTAAAATCTAGGACCAGAAATAAGACTGTCTTTTAAAACATACTTTAGTTTGGAAATCAGCTTTATGAAAATTTACAAGCTGAGCCAAACTTATTAAATTCAGGAAAAGTTTGTTAGCTTCCTAGCTCTTCCTTTAGAAAATCATTAAAAAGATACTTTGGTGTGGTACTCCCTAACCAATTTCCTTTTGTTTTAAAATGGAAATGTTTCCTTTATGATTGATCCTCATTTTTTTTTTAGCTGTTTTTTAGCAACAGAAGTAAAACACACCTAAAATAGCCCCTTCTGTGTTCTGCCATCTACTGTGGCCAGTCTTTACCTTGCCTCTGTCATTTCTTCTGCTTTATATGCTTAATTCTTCTTTTTTGTATGGCAAAGTCTCTTTTCTTTGAGTCTCTAGCTGCAGACATCTGATGGTTTTGTTTTGAATTGCCACTTCACCCAGAGCAATTGAGCCTCTTCTGAGAGACAAAGACATGTGTGTTGAGCCCACGTGGCCACTGGATGCCACTGTTGCTCCAGCCCCAGGCAGAAAGGGAGCATGAGCCGCTTCAGCAAAGTATAGCTTCCCTTCTTTGTCTCCAAAGATCCTTTCACTTCTTTGCTTCAGAAATACCTTATTTCTAGGAGAGAAAGGCATACATCCCTGATTTAGCCAGCATCTCTTGGTACATTTTTGCCTCTAAGGATTTCAGAATCTCATTTTCTAGAAACGAATGGTTGTCCTTCAGCAAGGGGCAGACTCCTCATGGCACACAGGGGCTCTGCTTTCTGTTTCCTGCATTCCTTGAATAATTGTATAGAGCTGCCTGCTATATTTAATGTTCTTTTATAATTCTCAATACATTCTATTTTTCTTCCTATTCTCTACTTAGCTTCTCCTGTTGAGTAGTGATTTGTGGACAGATATTCCCATGGTTCCAAAGTTGCCCCTGATTTCTTCCTCCCATCTGTCCTCATACCTTTCTATAAGTTGCTTGTTCTAACCTTTTATTTAGGATGCATGGTCAAGAAAGATGAATTGAAAAATGAGAGATTCTGCTTCTTTTCAGAAGAGAACCACTGTATTCAGAAATCTTTCACTCCCTACTTGTCATATGCAGCTATGTTGGGGATCTTGGTTAGTCTAGTTGTGATTTTGAAACCGAAACCAATTCTTGTCAGTGCTGAGCACGGTACATTCACATGATCTGTAACATTAGCTGAGCTTTCATGGTTGTAATACCTTGTGGCCCTTTCTTGGTAATGTGGGTACATGTATGCATGTGTGCAAACACACACACACGCACACTGCACATGAACATGTTCTTTAAATTGTCTGTATTTGTATATTTTGCTTGAACATTATATCTGAAATGGTCCAGGAATAGAGAGTAATAGAGAAGAATAGAACTTCTAGAAACTCTGAAGCTGTGGACACTTTTTCTTCTTCTTTTTTTTTTTTTTTTGGAAGTGAGAAGGAAGTGTATATATCATGTTTTGCTTGTAAAATGTTTGGTATGTTACATTTGAAAGTATGGTTTGGTTGGATAATCATTATAAATTTTATTATTTAAGTTTTCATTAAAAATTTTTGAAAACTTGTTAGAATATTAAGTAATTATATGTGTGAAACACTGTGCTAGCCTAGCTACATACTGCTGACTTTCAAAAATCTAGGATTATTTTTTACTGGTTTGTAAACTGAGTTCTACTTTTTGAAAACAAAACAAAAAACCAAACATTTAAACCTTTAGACTTGCATTTAGATCTTTCCTAAGCCTTTTAAAGGGCAAGGAAGAGCAATCAGATGCTTTTTTTTTTATTTCCATAGAAATAAATGGATGTTGTTATTAATTCCTATTCCCTTCCCAGTGCTCTTGAGTTCTACTCAGGAAGATAGGAACATATCTTCCCCCTCTATGAAAAATCAACTTGACAAGAACTACCAATTTCTTCCCTTTTTTGGGTGAAAATTCCAGTTCCACCTGGAGGAAGAGCTGCAGCTTGTTCTCAAGTTAAAAAGTTGAATTGTCCTATTTATTCTCAGTGTATAAGAGTTGTAGTGAGCTGAGCCCATAGATAGTTGCTGCATAGTTTTTAGAAATTATTTTGTGAGACTAAATGGCGTAACATGGTATATGAACACCTTACCTTGAGTATTTTACTCGACCTTAAAAAGAAATGTTTTCATTTAGTGAAAAAAAGCCAAAAAATTGATTCCTCAGGATTAAAAAAAACAACAACAAAAATCAAGCAAATGAATTATACCCATCTTGTTTTTCTGAGCCTTTAATATCTAGCCAGAAATGTACTTACAGTAATCAGAAATCTGACCTGTAGGACCTTGCAAATTGAGTGTTCTTTTTTTGTTGTTGTTAAGTTGTACTGTCATAGAAAGATCATGGTCCTTCCTCCTTTTTGTAGGTCACCTAGAGAAATTTTTTTCTGTTCTTAATATTTTAGTTTAAAGTAGGAAAAAAAGTCCTACCTTGTGATTAGGACTACCCTTGGTTATCCTGCAACATGGCCTTCAGTTTATAAATTTACAGCCAAGTGATGCATTTTGGTGTTGTGGGAAAGTATGGTGCCTGCTGTTTGGATTGAAGATCTGTGTCTCAGTAGAGTTTTTTCTGATCTTCATAGAAATAGATGGAATACAGCTTACTGCCACTACGAATGAGTGAGGATAGTCTCAGAGGAGAGTGTGAACCCACCTCCTCAGGAGTCCCCATGTTGGCAGGTTACTTCCATCATACTTTCTCCTTTGGGTTGTTGTGCTTTCTTCTGCCTTCGTTAATTCTTCTCTACAGCATCTTTTTGCCAGTTATCTAATCACTTTTTGGTTTCCATTGATCGTTACCAAATTGGTTGCTGTTTTTCCAACTCTCTTGTCATGCCTGAGACATCTGCTGTAGGATCCTCATTCAAGGCTGTTGGCCTTGTAACCCTTTCCTCTTGAATTGCCTTTACTTCAGTGATGACTTTATTCTTGACATGTGCCAAACATGTTCCTGACATATGCAGCTAAAGGGTGCCTTTGCATAAAGATTTCTACCTCTTTTTTCCCCTTTTTTCTCATTGTAAGGGACATATTATGCTTGTGGTCTGTTCTCAAAGGTCCAGCTTGCTTTGGTATTTTCTTTTTTTTTCTAGGATGATCTATGCTCATAGTTAGTATGTGGTACTTGTGAGAAGACCGATTGAGATTCTTCAGTCATTTTACCATCTATATATCCCCCGTTTTGGTGCATATGTTACTAGAGCAGCTGCTGTGCACGATGAGAGCATTTTGCTATTGCCCAGTCTTCCAATACCTAATTCGTCTTGTCTGAGATTCCATCAGCCCAGCTCTTTAGTGAGTTCAGCCAGTATTTTACATTGATTAATCCCAGAGCTTGGTCTGTTCCCTTCACCATTTCTTGATGATGAGTGTTAGGAATTGATTCTTTCTTTCCTCTTCTTATGATTTAGGAGTTGGAGGGTGGGGCTGGGGAGAGGGAGGGAGGGAGGGAGAGAGAGAGAGAGAGAGAGAGAGAGAGAGAGAGAGAGAGAGAGAGAGAGAGATGTGTGTGTGGATGTGTGGATCTGTGAGTATGTGTTCTTGCACCCAAATCTAGCACTAGTGAGGTTTGTTACTCACTGGTTTTGGTGATTTAACAACTTTATACATAAAAAGATGGTTCTGAATGTCCGTCTCTCCCCACCCATTTATTTAATGTTGAAACTCGGGTATATCCTTAGCTTTGAATATATTGTTATCTTAAAATACCCTAGGAAAAGCAAATTACAATTTAGTCAGTAGGTTGTACTGTCTCTAATATACATATATGTAGCTGTCTTAAGGTGAGTCTAGGTATAGAGTGCTTTATTACATACATTTACTACTGATAGCATACAGCGCTGTGTATAGTACATCATAAAAACTTGGATTGTTTAGTGTCAGAGACCAAAATGTGAACATTGCCAAACGTCTAGTTGTGTTATTCATGTGTATTTCTGCCTCTTAATCTGTGGCAAGGAACAAGCCTCAGAATTGGCATGGGAGATTGAGATGTTTCTATTTTTATTTCCTGGTGGAGGAGCCCTAGGTGGCAATTTCTTACCTTAAGCTTTTGTAGGTAGAAATTCATGGTTTAGTGAAGTAGGTTTTGAGGTGTATCTTCTCAGCTCTCTGTAGTCTTCTCTAATATTTTATTTCAGACATTTTTCTTTTCTTACCTTTTTCCTCCAGAAGAGGTTGGCTCCCCCTCTGCCTCTAGCCCATGCCAGGGGCCAGGCTGTTAGGTTTTGGATTTTTATCATTGCTCAGTTGGCTGGTGGTGGTCTCTGAAATCTTCTTCATATCCATGGGGAAGATTAGAGACCAAACCTCTTCAGTGTGACTAACATCAGGCAGCCTACTGCCATTTTTAAGGGTTTGGATAATTATTGATTTCCTGGAGGGCTCCTCCCTTGCTTGGCTTGTGTTAGGAGACTTTAGATACAGCTAACTTGTAGCACTTCATAACAATGGGTTGCATTTGCTTGTAGGCCGAAAGGACTGTACACAAATAAGTCCTTCAGTGTTCGCCTCCTCCATGCACAGTAGTCTATTGATGAGATGCAGGCATCTGGCGGAAGGGAAGCTTCTCAGCAGGCTTAAGTGCTTACCCAAGTGCCCTCTGGGATCAGTCGCTCAACTTGTGGTTTCTGCTGTGTTATTTTGGCACTCTAGACTTGCAAGATTGGAGAGTTTGGTGTAGAACTCTCCAATCTATCATTAGCATAAGGTCTCTCCTTTTGAGGAAGACTAACTCATTCCAGGAGGAAGAAAGAAGCAGAATCTAGGGCATCCGTAAATCCCTGTAGTTTCATGCCGTGGGTTTGTGGCTAATTAGACAGCAGGCAGCAGTATGATGTTGTAGCCCTGTTGGCTTGTCTGCTTCAGAAAGTGCAGGATCTTCCAGCAGAGCAAAGGCAGGCTTTGAATGGGCGGTAGCCATAGATAGAGCATATGATGATTTCTTTCCAAACTGGAGTTTAGCAGTGGATTCAGGGCATCTGAGCTGCAAGGGTAGGGAAAGAGAAAACAAGAAGAACAAATCTTCCAGATAGGTTTTACAGTGATTTGGTTGGTATTTTCCTACAAAAATGTGGCAACACAAGGAGATCACCACTGATCACAACCAGTCAAATTGCTTCTCCTTTAGTACTGCTGTTAATGGTTATTCAGCTGACCTCTTCTGAGTCTGGTTTGCTGCCGGATTTCAGAAGACTTGCGCTATACTGACTGAATCTGAGCTTGATAAAAACCAATGCTTGTTTGTATGCACAACCATTATTTTCATCTAGAAACTTTTTTAACTTAGGAGAAAGTTGTAGGAGCATTTTTATACGATATAAGATTTATGTGGGTCCAAATAGAACCTAGTAAAATTCAGTTGAGCTGGAAGGGATAGAAAAAACTCAGAGAATTTGTAACTCCCTAAGAAGATGGTGTTTCTTAAATTAAGAAAGTTTAGCTAGCAGGCAGCATCCCAGGGTTTGTATTTATGTTGAAGCAGAATCTCTTCTCCAACCACTCAGGGCAGGCAGATCAATAAAATCAAAGGCAGAATTCATGTATCTCTATTGTCCTTTTTTGAGGTCTATATCAGCATTGAATTGCTATCCATAGGGACTGAGAATCCAGAAAATTCCAGAATCAGAGGTTTTGATACTATTAGCCTCTGAGGGTCACTCAACCTCTTTGGTGTTCTCATTTATTCCTTTTGTAAAAACGGGTTATTGGGTGGGTGGGCCTAGGGATTGCAGCATTGATTCCAGCATTGTGACTGAGGAATAACCAGGAGGAAAGTGCTCCTCAGAGTCTTAAGCACTGACCCTCATGTGTTGTGAAGAAAGAATTATATCTCACTTGTGTATTTGAATGTGGTCTTGATTGTCTGATCACAGATGACCTCTCTGGGCTCTTTATGCAGGATGAATGTGCTGTGTATATGACAGTCTCTTGATTTTAACTGCATAAAAGTATACTTGACTTATCTGCAACCCTCTTTTTGTTGTTTATTATTTTTCATAAGCCACAAAACTGGTTTTCTAGTATACTACCATAATGCCCACTTTTCTGTTTTGTGCTGTTAAATATTCTTACATTGATTAGAATGTCCTTTTTCAAAATGCCAAAGAATATAGTTCTCAAGAGGGGCATAGATCAGAAAATGTGTAAGAAAATAGTTTTCTTTTTTTCCATGTCCCCTGAAGTCTATGTCCTACAAAAGAAGAGAGATGAGCGCTAAAATTGCCACATGATTTGGAACTGTCACTTTAAAAATTAGAGATGCTAGAGCTTATGTTTTTGCCCCATATAGTGCAGATGACAAAAATTCCTAAAACAAGGTAGTTGGGGACACACTACAAGAGAGGGACAGTTGTTCCTGAATGTGATTTTCTATTTTGTTTTCATTTTAGTCTCTACTATAGTACAAACTCAAGCAGTAAGGCCCCAGAATCTGTGTTAAGTGCAAAAGCAGTGAGACCTCAAAGGGTCTAATATAGTGGTACAATTAGAATAGATTACACCATGGTCTGAACTGCAGAAACCTGGATGAATTAAGCTAGAGGTTGTTTTGGTTGTGGGATGCTTCTTTTCCTATTCTGAGCTCTGTCTGTTATTACTCCACTGCACCCTTTTTTGCTTTGTCAAAGGGTAGTTTACCAGTGTTTTTTCATTTGTTCTCTGGCATTGCGTCTCTAGCTGGCTGTTCTTCATTGTACTTTTGAATCAAGTGTTCCCTTTCCTGGAGTGTTTATATGGGTAAAAGGTTTGACAACCAAGCATCTTTTCTTAGGACAAAAATCATTCCCACAGGAGAGAAGTTCCAGGAGTTCAGGCACATCCCAAAACAGCACAGATTCTTCTTCAGATATTTGTTCTAGGAAAAGTTACTCCTGCTGTCTTAGGAATTCACTTTGTATTATACGTTTGATGCAAAGAGCATTGCTAACTACAAATCACATGTAGTTGTACTGCTTGTGTGCAGTGATATGTCACAGGTTTTTATTTATGTATCCAGCTCAATCTAGGGTGTTTTTTTTCCCTGCCAAAGAAAGTGCATCATTTTTTTTTTTTAAGCAATTGGGGTTAAGTAACTTGCTCAAGGTTACATGGCCAGTTATTTCTGGGTGTGGTGCTAAGTGTCTGAGCCCGGATTCGATCCCCAGGTCATCCCGACACTGGGGCTGGTGCTCTTACTCACTGTGCTACCTGGCCGCCCCTGAAAGTACATCATTTTCTTCCCTCTATCCTCCTACCCACATATCATGAGCATCACCCACTATGTTTTTTCTGCCCATTAAGTCTTTTGTGTGCCAGAAAACCCTAATAGTGAATTAAGGGCTAATAGAATTCTTTGCACTCTCATGGGGAACAGTGTTAGGGGGTAAGGTGTCTATGAACCAACGCTCACTATACCCCAAAAAGGATGGGTGGTAAGTATTAATTTGCCTTTTGAACACTAGGGAAGCTGACTTACTTTATCCATTTGAGAAGATAACCAGCATAAGACCCTATTTTGTATTTTATTAAGTTTCTAGGATCCTTGCTGTTCTATTTCCTTTCCATGTTCCAATCTTTTAACTTTGGTTCTAGCACATTGTTTATGAGAATCTTCTAGTATTCACCAGATTTGTGTTCTGTGATGTTTTTGTTTTGTGATGTTTTATTTCCACTGTTTTTCTTTACCACTTTGGGAAGAAGGGTGTTAGTTAGAGACCAGAAGGGGTAACTGGGAACCTGAACTCCTGGATTCCTTCCTTTTGAGAATGGCCTGTCTGTCCATTACCTGTGCCTGGAAGAACAGGAAAAAAGAGAGGCAACTGCCCAGGGCTTCCTTGTTTTTCTTTACTTGTTCTGTAAAAACCAATAGAAGATTTTCTAGAGCCATTGTCCATCTATTTTGCAAGCACTAATCCTCGTACTAAGAGCTTTTGGTGTATACCCTATCATGTAGTTTAAATGAGTTTGCAAAGTCCATGCTTTACTGCTACATGGTATTATTCTTTGTAATAGAACTTTGGAAGAAAATACATTCTGTGTGACCTTTTATACCAACAGCTGCTGTGGTAAGCTAGGTCAGGAGGCATGCCTCTTTGGAGGCACTCTGGAGGTTGAGGGGTAATGACCACTTAATTAAGTCTGATGAATGCCAGAGCTGCCAAATAGGAGCTCTTTGCTACTGGTCTGTATCTGCTCTGACAATTCTTTTATTATAGCTTTCACTAACCTATCAGTAACTAACTGTGGTTGTTTAATTACAGAGGGAACATCCCCACGCTAAACAGGTACCGTATGTTTAGTTTCTTTTCCAATTAAAAGTGCTTTTTATAACTTAGAATTAGTGAAACGAGGAAGCAATAACTTGACATACTAATATGTTTGCCTTCCCCAGGAAATCCTGATCTCCCCTTTGGACACACTAAATTATAATTCTCCTCCCTGTTTGGAAAACATGTGTTCAGCTTTTCTTGCAGCTGCTTAAAAGTACTTAAGTGAACAGCCTGCCTGGAGAAGCTCCACAATGGCATTTGACAGGGAGTGTACAGATAGATACAGTCTCCTGATCTATAGCTTTCCCTGAACTTCTTCTTTTGCTGAGCCCTCTGGCAGGGAGTTTAAGGGTTTGGGGAGGAGAACCTCTAAAGCTTTTCCTTTCCCTGTAAAGAATTTCTCTTTTTTTCGTCTCCTTACGCTCCTCCTTTTGGAGGAATGCAAATCCAGAAATAGCTGATCTCATGTTTCATCAAATTGTGAGATTTCCCTAAAATTAAAATTAAAATACCATGGTTTTAATGAAGTTGATATTGAGGCTTATTGTTTTATAATTTGATTAAAACTGGAGAAGGATGTTCAAGATAAGTAAATCTCTGAAATTATTATGAACTAATATAATTAAAATACTAGTTTCTATGCTTCCTCCTCCTAAAATAAATGTGACTCCATGATGTAAGCTGGAGAGGTTGTTAATTCCTGCTGGAATCCAATCTACACAGTGACGGGGACAAGATAGTAACCAGCTTTTTGTACACCATCATATCTACATCCAAATAAATGTAGACATTTCATTCCAACATTTTACTGTTATCCCTAATTCCTGCTCTGCCTCCCCCCCAACCCTGCAATATCAGGCGATCAGAATAGCGTTTAGAATTGACTTTTGGAGAATCCAGAAAACCATTTGCTGGGTTTTCTCGTCTGTTTCGGCTGGGGAGTTGGGTCAACCCTGTACTACCTGTTTCTTGCCACTGTGATCAGTGTGGTGATGGAGGTAGCTCAGAGGATTATCTTCCCTAGTATTCTTTAAGTTGAAGGAATCTTTAACCCTTTGTTTGCTGCAGGCTTAGCCTCTCCAGAGGATAATTCCTCCAGATTCCTTCTTTAACTTTTATTCCTTTCATGTCTAATGATACATTGGTAGAAAAGAGATTCTTAAGGCCTCATGAACTTGGTCCTTTATTGGCTACACCAAGTGATACTAGAGCAAAGGAGGCTGATACTAAGAAGTCACATTTTTTGTGTTCATATTAACAATGAATTTCAGTGTCAAGCAGACACATTTTTAGGGCTTGATGGGAGCTACATTTATATGTTTCATAGTATCAGTAGTTTACCCCTCCCTCAGCTTTTCTACTCCCTGATACTGACAAAAGATGAAGCACCTTTTTCATAGTCCTCATTTGCCAAAGGAATAAAAACCTGGAGTGTCAGTCTGTACAGTCTATGTGAACAGCACTCCCTTCCTATAAAGAATTCCATTACCTTTTATGATGATGATTTGCAACAGTGTGCA
This sequence comes from Petaurus breviceps papuanus, assembly GCF_028583685.1. Taxonomy (NCBI): domain Eukaryota; kingdom Metazoa; phylum Chordata; class Mammalia; order Diprotodontia; family Petauridae; genus Petaurus; species Petaurus breviceps. Next base: position 4,954,405 of record NW_027187398.1, on the reverse strand, counting down.
GCATGCACCAAAAGTCCACATCGCAGTCTGTCTCCTTTTCCTCCCCTTGCCGCACTGCAGGCGGTACACTTCAAGGAGAACTTTTCCATTTGCACCCCAAAGTTACAGTGTCATTGTATTTCCCTGTAGCCACTTAGCTCTGGTTCAGAAGGTTTGCTTGGAACTTACATTAAACTTAGTTCTGGAGGCATACCAGGGATTGAGCTCTTCTCAGAGCCTCCATACGTTTGGAAGCACTTCTGTTTGTTTCTCAGATGCTGCTGAGGGGTATCATGGAATATATGTATCCAATGTACTTTTAAAATGTACACATTGGCTCAGTTCCCTTCAGGCTTCTCTATTTGGCTGCTTTGCATGCTTACTTGTATATTTTGAGACCCATGCTCTGTAGTTTTGTAAGTCATAGTGAATTACAGAGAGGATTCTCTATAGCTATTGGCACTGTGGTGAGGCTGTTTAAAATGAAAAAAAGGGGTAGTTACAGTTTGTTGCTGACAGTTTTAAAATAAAATCTCCCCCCCCCCCACCGAAAAAAAAAAAAAAAAGTAGGGGGAGAATAATGACTATCAAACCATGGAAGGAGCAAACACCTCTTTTTATTTCTTTTTTTTTTTTTAAGACAGTAACCAGTTCTGTAAATAATGTTGTTTGTAAGGATTTACTAAACCTTTTCAAATGCCTTAAACTAGAGTTGTTCTTGTATGTATCTGTGAACACTTAATCTGTTACAGTTCCAAGAGAAAAATGCTTTAGGCACTGCATAGTAACAGTTTACTTGCTTGCTGATTTCTCCCTCTTAAAGGAGAGAATTTTTTAGGGGGGGGAAGGTGCAGGATGGTTTTTTAACCTCAAGTATGCTACTAAATTCATTAGTAGCACGAACCCACTATGCTGCTTGAACTGACAGGAAAGATTTCATTAGATAATTTTTGGGATGAGAAAACACAGATTTATGCTTGGGAGTAGCTTGAATAAAAGGGTTAACGAAAATATAATAAAGACATCAGTGTCTGGAATGGGTAAAAAACCAGATCTGCCCTGCCACCTGACCTTACTTAAGAGTACTCTCCCATCCCCTCCTTTCTGTTGTTGCTCTCCCTCTCCCAGAACCACCCTCCCCTCCCCTCCTCGTCTAATGGACTTGCTTAAATCGCCATTTAGAATGTCCTTCTCCTCCAACCTCAACCACTATGGCATGGCTCACGTAGCTAGTGTCAGCGATGTGCTACTGGACAACTCATTCACTCCCCCATGCCAGAGGATGGGCGGGATGGTTTCTTTCCGGACTTTTGAAGACTTTGTCAGGTAAGAAGAGTCTCAGGAGATTGTTGTCTCTCTATGGGAGAAATGGGTTCCTTTTGTTATACTATTTCAGTTTTATTTAAAGGATCATTATGTCAAAATTGTCAAGGCATAGGGTTGGACAGACAGTTCATCAAGTGTAAACAAATAATGAAAGTGTAGAGAAATATTAAGAGTTGTAAACTAAAAGAACTTGTCATGAATACCTGTTCACAGCCATGACATCGGCAATGATAATAAAACTGAATGCCAGTAAAGCTGTGGGGGGAAAGGTATGCCTGTATCATGCTGATTGCAATGCATCTTAAAGAAATAATTTATAAGGAAATAAAAGCTGACCTGTTTGTACAAAGCTATTCATAGTTACATTATAAATCATAGCAAAAAAAAAATAGAAGTAACCAAAATGCCCAGTGGTTGGGGAATTGCCAGATATACTGTACTGTTAGGTTAATACAGTGGAATGTTACAGATTGACAACGACATAAAGGTTGATATACATATTATATGAAGCAATGCAAAATTTGGTGGAGGGGAGAGGGGTGTTGGACTATAAGGGTAAATCCTGATTACACAAATTACACAGATGTTGGTAGACTCAATCCTAAGGTTCAGAGAAAGATGATAGGATCCTAGAGCTAGATCTGGAAGTGGCCTTCAAAGGTTGAACATCTGTCTGCATACCTAGGAAGTGGCAGATCTGGGATGTAATGGTTTTTTGTTTTGTTTCTTTTGCTGCATTGACATGCATCTGGGTTTTTTTTTGGTAAAGTTGATTAAATTTATCAGTGGGGGAAAAAATGAGCATAGGGCGGTGGCTAGGTGGTGCAGTGAATAGAGCACTGGCCCTGGAATCAGGAGGACGTGAGTTCAAATTTGACCTCAGACACTTAACACTTACTAGCCGTGTGACCTTGGGCAAGTCACTTAACCCCAATTGCCCTGCTTTTCCCCCCTCTAACAAAAAAGAAAAAGCAAAAAAATAAAATTAAATAAAAATTTAAAAATGAGCATAGATTCCTAAAGTAACCTTGAAATCTTAAGACTTCTGGAGAATGTTCCTTCAGAAAGGGTTATGACCTCTCTCTGCCTTTCTACTTAGTTTTATTCTCATTCTGGCTATGTATGGTAGTCTAGATTCTACTTATATCCTGAGATTGGTCAGAGGAAAAGAATCAAACAAAAAAAATCATCTTTCCCTCATGAGCCAGGAGCAGAAGGAGCTTTCTGCTCTGTGAGGAGTGAAATGTCAGGAGAAATTAAACACAACACAAGAGTCAGCCCCACCAGAGACGATACATCTTTTGATTAAATGCATTCAGCATCTATCTCTTGCTGTATACTGATGCATTACCCTAGGGGGAGGGGCAATTACACTGGTCTGTCACTGTCTTAGTCCTGTGCTTTCCTGTTACCTCAAGACTGATGATGATAGCAATGCTCATGTCTTACATGTGAAAAGAAATAAAGCTTTTCTATAATAAAAATTACTCTTTTTTAAGAGGAAAAAATAGATATTGTTTATTAAAGTTTAAATAGTCCATCCTCCTAGTTTCTGTCACTCAGTGAAATTTTGCATGTCACCTTTATTTACTGGTTGGTATCTGTCCAGCTGGCTTTTGAGCCCAGGGTTAGAGATGGATAATTCTTTCCTGGGAGGGCTAGTTTGCTGCCCCTGCAGGTGGCCTGAGATTGGGTTTTTATGGTGAGTGTTTCTCTGGTGCATTTCAGAATTTTTGATGAAGTAATGGGGTGCTTCTGTGACTCCCCACCTCAAAGCCCTACATTCCCTGAAGCGGGCCACACTTCGCTGTATGATGAAGATAAGGTATGGCACCTTCTCTTGGGGAGGCAGGTTTCTTGTCCTGATGCAGGATTTGTACAATATATAGTAGCAGTTTTACTATCATCCTGGCTTTGGAACACAATGAGGATTTTTTTTTTAACTTGAAATAGAGACAGCCGAAGAGGCACAATGTATTTGTCCTCTCTGTTTCTGTGTGTGTTTGAATTGTCTGAAAACCCTTGGGTTTGGGTTTTCTCCATTGTTATCAAATGATAGAATGCCATATTCTAGATTAGAGGAAAGATAGGTTTTTGGTTTCTAATTTTTCCCCCTCTGTTATTTCCCTTTCTCTTTTTCAGCAGACCAATTGCTTCAGCCAATTTTTTTCTATTAGTTCTTGCTATGACTAGAAATCCCTGGTATTCAATAGATAGTAAAAAAGAATACATTCAGAAGATTTCCATCTTTTCTTGCTGTTCTTCAGCAAAAAGAGAAGATGGTAATTCATTGAAGTCCCATTTTATAGATGAAAAAATTAAGGCATAACCCAGGAATCCTAAAAATCAGGATTTTTAACTTCTTTTGCCTACTGCTTTTGTTGTATCAAGCAGTTTTCATCCTTGCCTAGGTATACTTATAGTTGGGCAGCTATTTACATCAGTTTGTCAGCTGTCTGATGGGCAAGGCTGAAGTATCTTTTCCTGTGTATATAGGGGCATTGTCTACTCACAGCTTTCCTGATGCTCCATTGGTTATTTCATAACTTCTTGTTGGTGTGTGTGCTTGGATTACAGGCTGCCAGGGACGAACCAATTCACATCCTGAATGTGGCGATCAAGACTGACTGTGACATTGAGGATGACAGACTAGCAGCCATGTTTAGAGATTTTACTCAGCAAAATGTGAGTCATGAGTTAGATGGTGCCTGGTGGCCCTTCCTCTGCTGGTTCCCTATGAGACCTGTTGCTGTTTTGGCTGTACCTTTTGGATCTTGTTGCTAATAAGAATGATCTTCCTCTGGGCCTTTATCCAGTAAGCCAAAAGATGGCCCTCTATAACTTTGGCCCTTTATTGGGGTTCTGCTGATACTAGGAACAGTCATGGCCTTGTAGAAACTTAAAGTTCAAAGGGACCTCCGTGGTGATCCAATCTTTGTTGTGCCAGAAACGTCAATCCCTTTTATAAAATTTTCCAAAAGTCATTGTCCAGCCTCTACTTGAAATTCTCCAGGGACAGAGAACTGTCTATTTTCTAAACAGGTTTAGGCTAGTTTGGGACGGTGCTAATTGGTAAAGGTTCTTTCTTATGTTGAGCCAAATTTCACCTCCCAGAAACGGAAGATGATAGCTCTGTAACTGGAAGAAGGGCCCTCAGAGACCTTCTCATTCAACCCCTTTGTATTACAGATGAGGAAACTGAGAAGTGGGTTGCTAAGTGCCTTGCCCAAGGTGACACAGGTAATAGACCTATCTAAGGCAGGATTTGAGCTCAGAATCCTATCCATAAGTCTGAGGCCAAACAGGACATGTCTAACCCTGTTTCCAGTGACAGCCCTGGAAAGATTTCAATACTCCATATTACAAGGATGTGTAATTTTGTTGTTATAGCCAATTTCTCTACTAGTGCACATCACAGCCCTTCTTTACCATAATAGATTATCATCATGAGTTGTTGGGGCCAGCTTGATGAAAAATCTCTCTAAAACCTAATTAAACTGATCCTTGGGAAGTAATCATATAGTCTGTGACCATATCTGTACTTGAAGCCTTTCAACTCAGTGTGCAACTGGCCAGACCTTGTGCTAGGCTGACATGGCCTTTGAGAAATCAGAGGCCCTTTTCATGTCATGATGAGTCATTGGAGATGAACTCTATGGAAGTTGATTCAATATTGAAATACTATATCATGTTCAATTCAGAATGAGAGTAGCAGGAATATGATCGGTTTTGTCCTAAACTCTCAAAGGAGATTTTTTTCCCTTGGTACCAGTAGAACTGATAAATCAATGAACTTTCCTTTTAATTCACCTCTTGGAATTATGGACTCAACTATCTAAGAAAAAATTCTTAGGAATGAGAACTTGGTATCATCTCCTGTTTTAGCCTATTGATTCTTCTATAGAATTGTTTGATTCATCAGTTTACTGTCACAGCACACCACAGGAATGTGGGCTACAAAGGTGGTGAAGGAGTCTGGAGACTCTTATTTCTTGGAAAGGAAAAATCTCTGTGACTTGTTGATAAGCTAGTTGGGTTACCTATAGTTTTTGCATGTGTCCTTGAGGCTGAGGCTAAAAAACCTACTTTCTCCACAGAATGAATTTTGGATTTTGGGATATTCCAAAATTTACATCTTATTTTAAATTTTTAATGTTGTTAGTACAGATAGTGCTGGAATTATCTACTTGACTCCTGAACTGAAGTATAGAATCCTGACCTTACTCCCAAACTTTGTTCAGTACTGTTAGTTGACAAGTGCATTTCCACTTGAGTATAACACCATGAACTCAATGTTATCTTAAACTGAAGTCTCTCAACTCCCATCTATATTTCTGGTTATAATCCTTTTCCTGTTTGTGTAAAGACTTGAAAGTTTCCAGTCATTTTTTATTCCTCCTTATCCCACTAATATTTAGTTACTAGTTGTCTCATATTCATATTTTTCTTCCTTTGCTATTACCTTGTGCCACATTCCTAGATAATAGATGCATTGTCCTGCCACTAATCTGTCTTCCTTTCCTATGTGGTACCACAAAAGTAATCTTACTAGATAACACTTTCATATTGCCATCTCCATGATCAAAAATTTGCAATAGCCGTATTGCCAAAAGGATAAAGTCTAAAATTGTTAACTTGACATTTAAAGTATATATATGACCATAGCTCTTCTAGTATTAATTTATACAAAATTGCCTCTCCAACCAAACTGAACTTTACAGATTTCTTGCTTTCTCACCTTTGTTCATACTGTTCCCTTCACATGAAATATTTTATCCCATTTCCCAACCCAAATCCTGCTGCTTCTTCGAGTTTTAGCTTACACCTCCTTTCATCAATGAATACTTCCCTGATAACTCTGTCTGGAAATTCTTGTCTAACTCTGGATCCCCATCAGACCTTAAAATTTTAGAGCTAGAAGGGTCCTTGAGGACCACCCCTAATCTCCTTCCTCATTTTACAGATACAGAAACTGAGACTCAGAAAGATTAAATGACTTGCCTGTAGTTTCATGTAGCTGGTCAGTTATACCACCATCACCCATCCTCATATACCCTGGCTCCGGCTCTAGTTCTTTTTCCTCTTAACTATGTTTTGTCCCTGGCACTGGCCAGTCCATAAATGTTTCATTGATAATAATGCCTTTTGTGCAGTTTTGTATTGGCTCTGTGACTTCATTGGTGAAAAGGAAGTCCTGGTGAGGAAAATCCTTTCAACAATGAGGATTAGTGATCCTGTTAGTGTTGCTTGGGTCACGGCCTGAGACTCAGAGGATCAGAGCTTTTGATCTGGAAGTGGGCTAAGCCAGCCCCCTCCTTTGACTGACAGATGTGTGCTTGCCCAGGCCAGCTCTGCAGCCAGTATATATCCAAGGTGACATCTGAACCCATGGATCCCTGATTGGTTTCTGTACCACATTGCCTCTGTATTTGTATATTTCCATATAATTTATATAGGGGAATTATTTCATTTACACCTAACAGCCATGGTATGGTAGATGGAGCACTGATCCAGGGGTCAGAAGGCCTGGTCACTGTTAGTCACTGTCTGACCTTGAATAAACCCGCTCTGGGTCTTAGTTTTTCACCTGTAAAATTGGGGGGTGGAGAGAAGGTAGAGTTAAATGACCTTTAAAGGCCCTTCTAACTATAAATCTATGATCTTATGGCCATTTTCATATAGTCTGAATTGCTCTTATTTCCATTTTACAGATGAAGATAAGTAAAGCCCATTAAGTTCAGGAACTCTCCTACCATTATATACATGACTAAATAAGTGGAGAAGGCAGGACTATATCCCAGATCTAGCAGCTAGTTTGTTGAGCCTGCTGTTTGTAAAACACTAGAAAAAATTACTGGACCTTGAGGAATACATTTCTGAATCTGTTTGAAAAACAAAAACAGGAAGGCAGTACCTGTCCCCAAGGAGGTGCTAGGATACATGCATATACAAAGGTAACATTACTAGGCTGTATGTGGTAACTGCTAAATGAGTATCATTGAGTGAGTGCTATAATAATTCATACCATGTCTTATACTTTGTAGATGCTTAATAAAAATTTACTTACTGATTGTTCTAGGGAAAAATGGTGATTGAGTCAAATATTTAAATGAGGCCTATAATGTACCTCCACTATGTATATTTTGTACCCTCCAAATCTTTCACATTTTAGTAAAGATAAGTTTATGTTTGAACTGATGGTATATTCTGAAATAAAGTGGGCAGAGTAGGGAGAGTGGGCATCACCAGAGAAAGAAGAAAAGTGAAGAAAAGCCTTTGAACTCTAGAATAACAGTTCTTTGAAAGAGGTTCCTCCTCAAAAAATCCCACACATCCCCTTTTGTGGCTAAGGTGGCAGCAATGGAGAATTCACTTTGAGATAGGTGATAGAAGGATCATCTCTTAAAGATCTGAGCCTGTACCCTTTAATCTCAGAAGTTATGAAAGTCACATCTTGGCATTTGAGATAATAATTACTTGTGCTCGGTTCCATAACAAAATCTCAAATCTATGTCTTGCTTTAACTAAACTCCTACTCAGATGATTGGTGTCACTTATTTTTCCACTTTGGGTATGCATTATGGCACTGAAGCATTGAGTTGCATGGGTGTAGGTCCATCTTAAAGCCCTGCTCTCATTAACAACTTGCCATTACCACCTATTTGAAAAGCAACTTCAAGTTTCTAAAAAGACTTTATCTTCATGATGGCCCTATAAGGTAGGTAGGGCAGATATGTTTTCCCTGTTTTATGGATGTGGAAACAAAAGTTTAGGTTGATATCCTGAATATCTCCATACTTGTTGTTATATTAGGTACTGTAGCAAGCATGCAAAGAAACACAGAAGCTGGGTTTGATCTTTTGATATAGCTAATAACTACATCCCTACATATGTTCAAACAAGAACTGAAAACCCTTTTTTTTCTTTGTAGTCTATGATTTATTCATTTTAGGAAATTCTCCATGAGAAAACCCTTCTACAGAGCAACATCTTTTGTAACTTATTCATAGAGAGTTACCTGGGACACTGAGAGGTTGAGACACTTGAATCTGGATCATCCTGATGGACTGAATTCTTTCCAGTCAGTCAACAAGCATTTATTAAGCAGTTAATATTCCCCAAGCTCAGTGCTAAGAACTGAGGAAACAAAGAAAGCCAACGATAGTCTCTCTCAAGGAAAGGACTAATGGCAGGTTGGGTGCGGGGATGAACTGGAGGAGATGATTGGATCTGGGAATTGAGTAGAGTCTTAAAGAAGCCAGGCAAGCTAGGGGTCAGAAATGAAGTAGGAGAGTATTCCAGGAATAGGGAGACAGCTAGTGCAAATGCAGTCAGGAGATATAATGTTGGAGAAACAGTAAGAAGACTGTTGTAGAGTGTATAGAGGCAAGTAAAGAAGACTGGAAATTTAGAAAGGAGCCAGCTTGTGAAAGGCTTTAAAAGCTAAACAGAACATTTTATATTTGATTGTGGAGGTAAGTAGGTAGCCACTGGAACTGATTGGGGAGAGGGCTGAGGTAGTATGGTCAGACTTGTTCTTTAGGAAGATCACTTTGTTAGCTGAGTGAAAGATGGATTGGAGTTAGGAGAGGCTTGAGGAAGGAAGACCAACTGGAAGACTATTTGCAGTTCTCGAGGTGAGAGGTGAGGGGATGTATGTTAGAGATATGGTGAAGGTAAAAACCACAGGATCTGACAATAGTTTAGATATATTGGGTGAGTGCTGGTGAGGATTAGAGGATGACACTGAGTTTGTGAGCATGAGCATGAGGATGGTATTGCCCTTGGCAGTAATAGGAATATTGAGGAAAGGGGAAGGTTTGGGTGAGAAAATAATGTTTTGTTTTGGACAGGCGAGGTTTGAGATGCCTAGAGGATATTTAATTCACAGTGTCCAAGAGGGCAGTAATGCAGGACTTGGCTCTTAGGGCAGAGATTATGTCTGGCTATGTAGATCTGGGAATCACCTGCATGAAGATGAGAGTTGGAGATCGCTAAGCAAGGTAGTACAGAAGAAAAAGAGAAGAGGAGCCGGGACAGAGCCTTGGAGAGACATCCAGAGTTAGTAGGAAAGACCTGGAGGAAGATCTAGCCACGGAGGCTAATAAGGAGCGCTCAGAGAAGTAGGGGAGCCAGGAGAGAGCAGTCACAAAAACTCGGAGGAGAGAGTATCTAGGGGGAAGAGAGGGTAGCCAGAAATGTCAAAGGCTGGTAGGTCAAGAAGGAGGAAAAGGCCACCAGGATCTGGCAACAAAGAAATCATTTGTGACTTTGGAGAGACCAGTTTCAATTGAATGATGAGTTGGGAAGCTAGATTGCAAAAGGTTTACACGTGAATGAGAGGCATCCTGCAAACTCAAAAATGACAAAAGATGGGAACAGTCAGGGTTAGAGGAGTTGTGGGAATTTATGCATACTAATAATACATTATTAGTGAAGCTGTGGGTTAATACAACCATTCTGGAAAGCATTTTGGAATTAGGCAAAGTGAATAAAATGTCCATACTCTTTAATCCAGAGATTCCATTACTAAGCATCATAATCCTTGATAAGAAAGCACTCTTGAACCTTTAGCAAGGAAAATGATAACCTTTTCTTTTGAGATATGGGGTGGAGGAGAGAGGGGAAGGTGTCTAAGTGATAAGATGAGGAAGAGAGGAGGGAGCTTTTGGCAAACAGACACAATCATTTTGGGTGAAGTATCAGGTAAGATCCTCACCCATAAGGGTCAATAATGAAGGTATGGTTGGAATCTTGAGGACAGATGGGAAGTTTTAGAATATCTGCTATGGAAAATGGGATAATAAAACAATAAAATAATTAGCCATAAATAGAAAGTTTGCCTTGCTGCAGTGAGATCCCAGTTGAGATTATGTAGCATAAATTTGTAACGGACCCATTCAGCACAGTTCTATGATTTTCTCCATCTTCATTCAATATCAGAAGTGGATGGTGGGTTATGATTGTCAAGGTGTGATTTGTGGTAGCATAAAATATGAAAGGTTTTTAACTGTAGTTGAACTGATTCATCAAAGGATCAGGATAGGGGAAGGAATGGAATGCAGCCCTTTTAGGATTGATGGCCTGAGCAAGAACTGAAGGTCATGATGAGGACAAAGAACAAGGTTGTAGGCAATAAGGAATAGGGAAAGGTGGAATAATAAATGATTATAAATTAGATGAAGGAATTTTGGAGTTCATGTATGTAAAAGTTGAAACACATGGGTGAGGTCAAGGTTAAGGGTATGACTTATTTCTGTGTAGCTGAGGTGTGGCTCACTACACCTCCCTGCTTATCACCTTTGTAGGTTGTATCTTTTAAAAAATTCTTATCACAAATTTGTAGCATTGAGAGAATATAAGAGTTATTCCCCCACTTTAACAGTCAATAAGCCCAGGCACAGACAACTTAAGTCATTTACCCCAGTTCCTCTCAGAAACCAGTAACAGAGCCAGGAGCTAGACCCCTGATTTCTAAAGAATTCTGGCTTGAAGACAACAGTAACAATTCAGCTAGGTCTGGTTGCCTCTAAAGTTGTGCTTGTCCATGCCTATGTGAAGCTTTCTCCCTCTCTCTTTTTGAAAAAAGACCATAAAAAAAGCTGAAACGAAAACTAGTTTTGTTTTTCATTTGTGCGATCATGCTCTAGGCACTTTAGGGGAAAAAAGTTTTTTTAAAAAAATGCACACACATTAAACTATCAAATAGGTTGATCCAAATTGTCCAAATAATCTTCTAGTCCCAGCATGTCTTTTTTTTTCTCTCATAGAAATTAGGATCATATATTTGTAAATGACTTGTGGAGGAGATTGAAGCAGTCAGTGTAAATGGAGTTTCTCCAGGTGCTGACGCCTAATCGCTGGGTAATAGCTGTGGACTTGCTGTGAGACCCGCATTATTACAATGTAATCAGAGTCCTGTTGCTCTGCTGTTATTGTCAGCCACTTGTGGAATTTTAAAAGCAATAACAATTTTGATTTTAAATCACGGCGTTATTAAAGTTATTTTCTTTGCTTGCCATGAACATAGCTGCTGATGCTTGTGTTTGACGGGTTTAGCCTTAGCTGAGTGTTTTGTTGGTGCTGGAAGGAATGGTTCTGTTTCTGGGTATACTAAGAAGCTAAGAGGTCCTTTTTCCTTTCTTATTTTTCTTCTTACCATCAGTTCTCAATAATCCACGCTAATAGTGCAGGCAGGTCACAAATAATCCAGAAAAATAAACCATCACTGATCTGTTTGGGGAAGACATTATTACATTTCTAATTCTCCTTTTTAAGCCGTTAAAATTTTTTCTATTTTTGAGCACAAAACAGCAGACAGAATGAGAGATGACCCAGAAACATGTCAGATTGTAGAGAACAATATATTGTAGATTTTAAAAAAATTTCAGTGGTTTATGCACATGTTGGCTGTTGGAAATTAGTATATGGACAGATTTGTATTTGTTAGAATTGTAACCTATGCAAGAGATGACTCTCTCTGGGTGGGGATGGGATCAGGATATCTTCCAAGTGAAGGTATTATATAAATATAAAAGATATTAAGAAAATATTTGAAAAGAATTAAAACCAAGGGAGAAGATAGAAGCTAACATTTGGATTAAAAATAATTTTTTTGTGATGAAAGCCCAATATTTACTTTTGCTATTTTTATCATTTGATTACTTTTCTTAAGTTATTTAATTGATAGCATCAACTTATTCCTTATGGCCACATAAATTCTAAAAGGTCTTTATTAAATTATCTTATTAATAGTCTATATTTTTTTGGAGATCAGTGAGCAGAATAACATCTTTATTTCACAAAAAAGGAAGCTAAGGCCTGGGAGACAAGAATTATATGAAAGGCCACTGTGAAGAATACTGGCTTCTCCTGACTGCCAAGTGTCAGTGGGATCCATGTATGTGAGGGAGGGTTTTGGCCAAGATGACTCCTCATCTATCTTGTAACTCTTAACATTTTATGGTGTGAAAAGGAACCTGCTACAAGTATATCCAAGGTAATGTTTCATTGACCTTTCATTGTTCTTACAATATAATGAAAACATTATATAGTAATAGACTACATGATGATGCATTGAGGAGGCAACATGGTGTAATGGAGAGAATATTGGACTTGGAGTCAGGCAGACCTGGGTTCAGATCTTGCTGTTCACTTACTAGCTGTGTGACCCTGCAAAAATCACTTAACTTCTGTTTGCTTCGATTTCCTCAATCGTAAAATGGGTATAATAATAGCACCTACCTTGCAGAGAAGTTGTTAGCATCAAATGAGATATTTAGAAAGCATTTAGCACATAGTAGATGCTATATTTCTCTCCCCACCCCCTACCCCATGTTCATGTGCCTTTCTGAGCTTCAGTTTCCTAATCTGTAAAATGAAGGGGTTGGATTAGATGGTCACCAAAATCCCTTCCAACTCTCAATCTGTGATCTAGTGAACTTGCCTTCTGTGTTCCATTGTTTCACCTAGCCTATTAATGATATTAGATAAGGTATGCCTATAGTTACAAACCCCAATTTAGTGTTATTTTTAGAACATTTTTAAAGAGAGCCTGGGGTATATTGAAAAGTGTACTGAACTGAGAATCTGTGTTCTATCTCCATCCCCTGCTATCTACCTGTGCATCCTTGAGCACATCTCTGGGCATCAGTTTCCTTGTCTGTAGTTGAGGGGTTTAGAATAGATTTCTCTAAGATTCCTTCCAGCTCCAAATTTTATGTTTAGTTTGTTTTTAAAATAGGGAAAATATTTTAGAAAGTTGTTCTCCAGATCATTGTTACCTGTTTTCTCACATTTGCCACTATTTGAGCAATGCTGCATCTGATGGATAAGGCCACCTATGCTCTCAAGTGCCAAATGTTCCAGTGGCTGTTTTCGGTTTTCTTTAAATGTTCTTTTCTACCGTGGATCTGATTTGTTTTGAGCTCTAGGTCTATGTAATCTCCATGTGTTTAATAAACTCCCACCAGTGTGACCTCTGTGGGCAGAAGTCATGTTAAGGTCTGCCTCTGATGTATATCAATCTTGAAAGAACTCCTGTGGCCTCATACAACCCTTGCCATCTCTGCGAGGTTTGCTTTCATTATCATCCCGAGAATCTGTGTCCAATTCTGTCTGCTGCTAACTAGCAGTGTTACCTTGAGCAAATCATTTAGTTTCTTTGAACAACAAAGTCATTTCCTTTAATGGTACTGAGGGCCAGGTTGAGATAGATTGCTTGTTTTACATGTTTCAAGGTAGTGAGTTGGGATAGCTTCTTAAGATTTTAGTTCCCAGAAAGGTTTCCTAACCTGTATTAAATTAGAGACTGGGGAAGAATGGGTGGAGCGGGGGATGGTCAGAAATCAGAAGAGGCTTCATCTGTGTTCTATGGTTTTTATTCGCAGAAAGCTGCTCTTGTTGAGCATGGGATCCGGCGGCTTACTTTCCTGGTTGCACAAAAGGTATTGATACATGTCTTGTACCTTTCTTAAGCCTTTTATGCAGCTGCTGATAAATCTGCTAACTTTATTTTTTTTAATTAAAAATCAGTCTTATAATAGTGGGGTATGAAAATTGTTTAATTCTAGATGTTATGGGGGTATGATTGCTTTTCATTCAATTTGTTTAAGGAAAAAATATTAGTTTAATTTACCTATTACTCTTAATTTGTTTAAAATTTTGTTACTAATTGCTAGCTTCTGCTCTTTCCCCCTTTCTTTCTTTGTTTTATTTATAAGGATTTCAGAAAACAGGTCAACTATGAGGTGGATCAAAGATTTCATGTAAGTAAAAGGCACGATAATAAAAAGCTCCCATTTTTCCCTCTGTTCAACTGATTTTTTTCCCCAGAGTAGAGAGTAAGTAGCACTTGAGAAATTATTTCATTTCTCAATACATTTAGAGGGCCTAAAGTGAGCTTAGTCTTCTCCTTTTAGAAGTTACTATGATGCACTTTGAACTTTTCTGTAGAAGATTTCATCAGAAGGCTTTTATATTGCATTGTGTATTCAGTATGTCATTTAGAAATAGTTAAAAATAAACAAATTCATTTATATAGTTGACTAAGTTGTCCCATTTACAGAGTTAATGGTTAAGAACTTCCAGTTTGAACTTTGTGGTCATGGTTTCTAGCCTGTTGTTTTTCCTTCTCCTCTGTTACTTATTCTAGTAATGATGTGTTCTGTTGCTGAAGGGGGCATACATTCAAAAGATCAACATCTGAGCTTTTGTTTTGAGGTGTTAGAAGCCTAAAAAGGGAGCCTAAATTAATTTTTTTCCTTTATTGTATTAATTATGGCAACAGCAAATAAAAAATTGAATGATGTTTTTAATTTTTTAATTAAATGAAAAATGACTTTATGAGACTTAGGTATTCACTATGAGTGGAGAATGTTTGGGGTAGACATGATGGGATAATGCTGTATTGAGACCATGTGTGATGAGGGAAAAAACCTAGCAGTTCTCAGTATCTGTGGACATAACTTAATACTCCATAATTTATATTTTAAAAGTTTTTATTGTTATTGTATTACAAATTATATTTTTAAAAATATTAATAATAATTAGTAATATGACTAAGATACCTGTGTCATTGAGAGGTCTTAATGTTCTTAACTAGAATCCACAGCCATTTGGACCAGTTTTTCTCTAGCACTATTTCTAATAATTGTGTGAACATTTGGGGCATTGCTAGCCAAGCGTTGCTTTAACCTAAGGACCTGTGTATGATTGCCTTTATTGCCCTTTTGCTTATGGGAACTCTAGTGCTTGGCTTGTTTTTCTTCTCACAGTGAGCCTTGTTAGCTTTGCTCCAAATAGTAACAAGATAATCTACCTTGAAAACCAAAAAAGCTACAGTTTTTTGAAATGCTTTAGGAAGTGTTGTGGACTGCACAACTCCCCTCTGTTATTGATGGCAGAAAACCAAGCAGAGTTCAGATATGTATCAATCAATAACTTTAGATAGGAAACGAGAGAGTCAGTGGAGAAGTATGAGGAGCTTAAGAGAGAACCCTGGGGCTTTAGGAAGAAAAATCAGGAGCTTAGAGAATAAAATTGATACTTGGGGATGGAATATGAGAGTCTATGAATAAATATTGTGGTTGGAGATGCTGATCAGGAAGCCAGGGGAGAATCTCGAATATGAGAGGCATGCAAAAGGCAGGCCCTGGATTTGGTAAGAAAGAGTATTGGACTGGGTTCATATAAAGGGTAACAGACTTGTGCTTCCAGGGCTCATGGCAGATTGAGACCAGTCACAGATACATGCTTTTCCTTCTGCTTCTGCCTCTCTTTGTAATGAAATCATGTTGTTCTAAAGAAAATTCTTGAATTGTGATATTTCTAAGAAACTAAAATTTTTTCCCCTGTTTATTCCAATAGCTTAGGTCTGACCTTGGTCTCTGTAGCATACAAGCTAACTTAATGAGTTCCTCATTACTATTAAAACCAACTACAAAAATTAAAAGGGAATCAGAGTTACTGATATAATTGGCATTTCTTTTAAGCTTTAAAATACATACCTCACCCCAAAACAAACAAACAAACCTTTTAGCCTTTCTGGAGTGTTGACCAGACTTTTTTTTTCTTTTTGGAGAGGTGGAAGGCAGGGCATTTGTAGATAAGTGATAATTGTCCAAGTTCACACGACTAGTAAGTGTTAAGTGTCTGAGGCCGGATTTGAACTCAGGTCCTGACTCTAGGGTCTGTGCTCTATTCGCTGTGCCACCTAGCCACCCCTTGACCAGGCTTTCTAAAATCCCTTTTAATATTTTTATATATTTGGATTTAGTATGAGATTATGCTGGTGGAATCTGTGGTTTAGGTTGGTAGCTCTTCAGGGAACTTTTACCTAGGATCATGGCCCAGGCCTGATAGACATGGCTGTTATTTGGCATATCAGTGAAATTTTAAAAATTGGTATGATTTCTACATGTATGTGCTTTCTTGCTTGAGGGAGCAGAAGTTAGTGGAGTGATGTGGATTGGATTATTTCTTACAGGTTGAATGACAAAAATGTTTCTTTATATTTGGGGGCATCTTAGAAATGATGAGTGGCGGACATTCAGTGGTTGGAAAGGGCACCCCTTCCTGAGCTCTCGTCAGGATCTATGATAGTCTGGAATCCTTGGCAAGAAGTGTACAAATCCTGGTCTCACTGGTTGCAGTGATGCTCTGAGTGCCTCTCCTGGTGGTGGCTCACCATTCACTAAAGGATACTTGGTCTTTGTCATGTCATCCGATGTGTGCTTGCCTTGTAGTTAGTGTAGTGTGAAAAAGAGGAAGCTTTCTGGGGGTGTTAGAGATGAATCCTTTGATCTCTCTGGCTTCCTAGTAATCCACTGTGATGTATTCAGCTTCCCCGTTCTACAGTATGAAATCCTTACATTATTGAATAGGAAAGAGAGCACAGGGTGGGGCAAGGAGAAAAAGGAAGGTTACTTCCTGCCCTGGTGAGTGTGGAGTAAAGACAACTACAGTGTTGCAAATTCCTTTTCATTCATCCTTTCTTGGTGCCACTTGCAGGGCAAGACAGGAGAGGGGCAGGGTGAGGAGAAAAGGCTCTGCATGGAGCATTTGTTTTGGTAGGTGTTCCATTCCCAGGTCAGTGAATCCTGTAAACATTTCTAGCCTTACTTGTTCATGCACTGCAGCCCCTAGGGAGCTGTCCATTAAGAGCGTCTGGGTTTGCCTTAGTGTCATGGCATGTTAGCTAGCAACAAGCAGGCTTGGTGTTGGGTCTCTCTGTTTCCATAAGCGTCTAATTAAATCAAGCATTGCTTAAAAGTTTTAGATTCCTGATATATATCAAATGCTGATTTCTAATATTTGGGAGTATAAAGGGAAATACATATATATCATTATTGATTCCTCCTTCACATGAAAATGGACTCAGGCTTTGGGTACAACAGAAGAGGTTCTATTTGAGGTTTTTAGTCCACCTGAATTCATACTATTGGCACATGGAGTTGTCAGACTGGGAAGGAAAAGCTGATTTCCATGCATTTTCATTTTTGTTTGTTAGTGATACCAAAATGTCTTTTTCAGGATTCTTTTTTTTTCTTTTTCCCTACAAAATTCATTAGATCTAACACTGGTTAAATTCTAGTTTGTCATTTCTGATTGTTTTAAGTGTCTTTTCTTGTCTCCTCCTCTGCTCATGAGGTTTCATGCACTTTTTAAAGCCACCTACAAGTTAAGCTCAATTACTAAGCAATCCCCATTTTTACAGTTTGATAGAGGTATTTGGATTTTGCAGGAATAGTATGGTGTACTATCTATGCTGGTCAATATTAGTAGTTAATTTAAAATAAAAAATCTTGGGAGGCAGTTCATTTTGTTACCAAACCAACTATTAGCTTACAGAGGATTTGGTTTGGGTTAGTTTTTGTTTTAATTACAGCCTATGTAATTAGTTCCCAGCATGTTGAGGTAGAAGAGAGTTGCACCAGCAAGCTTCCAATTTCTTCATCTCATTAGGTTTTTAACACGATTATTAGTATCATAATCAGCTATGATGATTTCTGTTGTAGGTTTTCACATTCTCTGATTTGCAGGGTGTCTTGATTGGCTAATTTAGGCAAATTATTTTGATTGTCTTGATGATGGTTGGCTGATTAGAACACACAGCAGGGGTATAATTCCTCTTCCTAGGAAATGCTGTACTCTTTCAGATTTTTGGTACCAGAACACTAAGAGTGTTCTCTTTTTGCACATTCAATTATGATATTTGCCCATAACCATAGTAGAATGTCTTGACAGCATTTAAATTAGTGATGGAATGAGCATGGATAGAGTTAGGGACAATTGGCAGCTTGAAGAGGGGATAAGCAAGAAGAATCAAGGGAGGCAGTAGTATTGCTGGAGATATCTATACTTCATTCTCTTTGTTGTCTGTGTATCCGTGCTCCCTTAACTGATAGGTAGTCATATTTTTTCTTTAGGAACCTAAATGGAAAAGTCTTCATCCTCAGAAAGATGTGCTGTGCTTCTTAGAGATTTATGTCTCTTGACATTGGGGTTCTTGCCTTTGTGGAATCTCTTGTTTGGGTACTTCACATGTTTAAATTAGTTACAGTTGTGAAAATTAAAAACTCAAGTAAATTTTTTCTCTCTTGTATTCTCCTGTATCACATATAGTCAACTTCAGGGCTGAAAGTATTTTTTGATTGGTGGATTGATTGGACTTTCTCATTCATTATTAGTAACAATAGTTGTAGTTAGTGGTAAAGATTCTTAAATCTGAATTGTATATTAGTGCTATACAGAATCCCTTAAGAGCTACAATTGAAATTAAAAAAAAAATTTGGCTAGTGGACAGGGAGAAGAATTTTGATTCTGTGTGTGTGTGTGTCTGTATTCAACTAAATTTGTATATAAGGAGAAGCTATGGGGGATAAAAAAAGGTCACTTTCCTTGATCTTAACTACAAGGAGATCCATATGGAAGGGTATTCTTATCCTTTTGGGGCTGGGGTGGAGAGGTTGTCCCTTTTTATCTAATACTTTCAAAGCCAACCCTCGTGGAAGGAACAATGCAAGGACTAGACTGTACAAAACTGTTAGTATGTAATCCATAGACATACCAACTGACTTTCTTCCCTAAAGCCAGTCCCATATTTTTCATTTTCATTTGTTGGGGGCAGAGAATTTTTTAGGTTAAAACATTTTCTTCAGAAGATCACACCTTGGGTAAAACCACTGTAAGAATGCTTTTAAGGAACTAATCCTTAGCAAGAAGTATTCTAGGGTTCAGTTCAGGAACTCTGAGATCACATCTAGAGCTAGAAGGAAACTCAGAGGTCAAGTGATTTGCTCATTTGTATACACGTAGTAAGTAGTAGAATCTGGATTCGAACCCAGTCTTCTGAATCTAAACCCCAACAATTGCCTTTTGATTGCCTCATGCAGATCAAAGCTGCTTATTGTAGTGGTCGTATGAATTTTTGCAGTTTAAAGGCTAAGGTACTGCGAATTGCAGAAGCTCCATTAAATGAAGAAGTGTTTAGTATGAAGTTATAAATAAGAAGTCAGAGAAATTTTTTCTAAATTGTGAGCCTCTAAATCATCAACATGGCATTTTTCTTTTTTGGCTATTCTCTCCACCCCTCCCTCCCCCTTCCCTCATTTCCTTACTCCATCCCATTCCTTCCCTCCTTCCCTTCCTCCTTTTCTCTATCAACCTCAGGTTTAAACATTTTGATTCCGTTCCATCAGAAGGGAATATTCTAGGCTTTTGGCTTCCAGTGAGCAAAATTTCTCTCTACTTTCACAGTTTTCTAGATCTCTTTGAGAGATATTCATGTAACTTTTCTTGGTTATTCTACTTTGTACTGACAATTGGCTGATTATTTTTTTGCTCATAATGAAGAAGTCTAATGGAATCTCCTATAGAGGAAAATAGTAATGAACTTCATTCCTGCACTGCCAGTAGAGCTCCCCATCCGAGAAACGGGTATTTCGTGTTAATAAGTTAAATTTCAGGAACTAATGAACTCTACTAATTGGATTCATCTTTGTTAATTAATAAGGTTCTAGTAAATTGGGTTGCCTTTTTGTGTAATGCCCTGCCAGAGAGTTGTAAGACCCTCATGATAACAAGTTCACTGGTCCCATCCTGGCCTTTCCAACAAAGTTAGTGGTAGGCACAGCCTGAAGTAGCTGCCTTGCAGTTTCCTTTACATTGAAATTTTATGACTTCAGCTCTTCAAATTACAGACTTGACAATGAGTGTAGAAAGAGCCAGGGTTTGATATGCTACGCGGGATGGCTGGCTAGTTTGTTTCTGTTTTAAGAGCTGTTTAAGGAGAAACTTGGGAAATCAACCAAGCAGCTCCTGCTGCAGTAGCTACAGCCCAGGTACATATGCACTGGTGCTGTTTGCCCAGGTGTGCTGAGGGCAGGCCCTAGGGAGCTTTTGTTGTGGAATAGTAGAAAAATCACAGTGTCCTTCTGTGACATTGTCAGTTCAGAGTTATGTTAGAGTGAATGTTTGAGAATAGCATTTTTCAAACTTTCTGCGCCATGATGATGGAGAGTTAGATCACTGTTAGGTCCCAGGCTGCCAAGTTGCCCGAAGTATTCTTCATATGTTACCTGGGCTAAGAGCAGTTGGAAATTCCTGTGACTTGCCAGGTGCTTGATTGTCATTGGGTACCTTTTTTGTTACTGTGTATTTGGCCCAAGGGAGGCACGTTTGTGAAAGACTGAAAACTTTTTTTTCTCTTTAAATACAGAGAGAGTTTCCTAAATTTTTCACATTCCGAGCAAGGGATAAGGTAAGAGCCATAGCTTTTTCCTGCCTATTTACTTTACCCCTTTCCTTTTTTTCCCCTTAATTAACCTAGGGACAGCTCATCATCTTCTTGAATTTGTGTTTCCAAGTGTCTAAGATGTTCACTGAAGTGGGACCATTCTTAAGGGAATATTTGATTCCAGAAACTAGCAGAAAGCCTTGCACTGTCAGAAAAGGAAGAGAAATCCCAAGATGATCTGTTGTGATGTTCCTTGGAGTAGTTATCATCATAAAAAATCAGAAGGTCCTTGCACTAAAAGAGGTTACTCTTTTTATCTGAAGAAAATACACATATAATCAGTTCCCAGTTATTTGCAAAAAAAATTTTTTTTATAACTAAACAGTTCCATTTTGTGAGACAGAAATCTTCATCCTGTGTTTGCTTTATTCCACCCAACATTTAAGCTGTATCCCTGTCCCATTAGTTGATATGTTCTCTGGGAATGCTGTTTTAAAATGTTAGTGTAAGCAAAATAAATTTAGGATGGAAAATCTCTTGCTTTAGACTCATATTCCCACTCCCTCAACCATCCAAACAGGGCATTCCAGTATCGAGTGTTAATCATCTCACGCTTTTTGTTCTTTTGTGCTACTGGGCTCCTGTCAGTGTAGATAATTAAATTTAATGTGTCATTGTGTATCTACTATATACTCAACACTTTTAGTCATGAGAGAGTTCAAAAGAATTATAAGATGTGATCTCTTTCCCCAAAGAGCTTTCATTTATAGTCTAATCAGGAAAAAACTAGTTAGTTCACCAGACATCGAATGTTTTCTCATATATAGAATATTGTATTAGGTGATTAGGGATATCAAGATGAAATCAGAGGGTCCTTGACCTCAAAGAGCTTATAATCTAAATAACCATAATACAAATTAGACTTTGATAATTGCCAAAGAGAAGTGCATGCAAAAGACCATGAGAAATTTGAGGAAGGAGAGATCACTTAACAGGGGAATCAGGAGAGGCTTCATGAACATAACAACACAAAGTTAAGTAGAGAATGATAGAGCCTGTATGATTGTCAGTAATGAATTGCCAAGTTGTTGAGTACTGTAGGAGTTCATTGTCTTTTTGTTTCCTTTTAAATGGGTGGTGTCTCAACACAAGCCCTTAAGTATTAATTCTTTTGGGTATTAATGAAAGTTCACATATATTAAATGGTGAGAAGACACTTTGATTGTCCATCCCTATTTAAATTTGTTAAAAGCCTTATATCTTTCATGTTGTTGCTAAGTAATATCTGCAGAATAACGCATTCTTTGTTCCTACTTCCTAGTGTGAATTTATCTTCCTCAAACCTTGCCCCTCCCTTCTCTCTCTCCTCACCCCGCCAAGTATAATCACTAATTCTCTTAGCAGGTCCCCCCCTTTTTTTTTTTTTGGTTTTCTTTCTAAGTGACTTTTTCCTTTCATTTCTGAGTTCAGTTTGAGGAAGATCGTATCTATCGTCACTTGGAGCCTGCCCTGGCTTTCCAGCTGGAGCTGAACCGAATGAGGAATTTTGACCTCACTGCTATTCCGTGTGCCAATCATAAGATGCATTTATATCTTGGGGCGGCCAAAGTGGAAGTGGGCACTGAAGTGACAGACTACAGATTCTTTGTGAGGGCAATCATCAGGCATTCTGATCTGGTCACCAAGGTGAGTCTTGTGTTTTGGTGGGAGTTAATTTCCAAGTCATCCTGGATAAAACATATGGTCTGGGAAGTCATAGGAACTGTGAACAAAATACTCATACAGTTAATTAACAAAAGCAGTAATAGTGTTGATTTGACTACACTTTCCACAGTAAGAGGTGGAAAGTGTTGGTAGTCTGGCATGAGTGGTGGCAGGGCAGAAGAAGGTTGGGATGAAGAAAAAATGGTCCTAGTGTAGAAGTTTGGAGTTGTGTGTCTCATCCTGAGCATAGTCTCTGGCAGCTGGAGTGTCAAGGAACAGAAGTGGCTAGAAGAGAACAGGTGTTTCTGCCTGGATTAGAAAAATAATATGCCAAGAGGCAGGCAACAGGTTTAGTTAGAGCCTGACCTTGTGAATAGTTTTTAGAATGACTCAGAGCATACAGTGGAGGGATTCTCAAGGTCCCTGTGCTCTGTACATTGTTAGTGTTTAAGACCATTTTCTTTAGGAAAAAAATTATATTTTTATTGATATCTTTTGTTTTTCTATTCTATATTTCTATCCTATATTTTTCCAATTAGCCCTTCCTTCCTTCCTTCCCTCTGCTCCCGTGGGAGTTATTCCCTATAAAAAAAGAATAAAAAGAGGGAAAAATATTCCAGCAAGACCAATCAAGACATTGAAAACGTGTGCATCATATTCAGTGCTCCATAGCCATAGCCTCTGCAGAAAAGGAGGGAAGGTAGCTTCTATTTGATTAATTTGGGACTAAGCTTGGTCATAATAACTTGACAACACACTGTTTTCAACCCTTTTGTTCTTTCTGTTTATGTTGTAGTTACTATGTTTATTGTTTTCCTGGTTCTACTTTTTTCACTTTCTATCAATTCATATATGTCTTCCCGTTTCTCTCTTTGTCATAAGTATTCTTTTTTTCTTTTTGCATTTTGGAGGGGGGAGGTAGGGCAATTGGGGTTGACTTGTCCAAGATCACATGGCTAGTAAGTGTTAAGTGTCTGAGGTCGGATTTGAACTCAGGTCTTCCTGACTCCAGGGCCAGTGCTCTATTCACTGCGCCACCTAGCTACCCCCCTGTATATTTTCTTATATTAACATTACGTTACAGTCATATACCACAACCTGTATAGCCATTCTCAGTTGATGAACATCTGCTTTGTTTCTAGTTCTTTGTTACTATTAAAAAAATGCTGCTATAAATATTTTAGTGTATATGGGGCCTTTCTTTTTTTTGTCAGTCATTGACATCCTTAAGGTATGTGCTGACCTGAGATATCTGTATCAAAGGATATGGGAATTTTATTCACTTCCTTTCCAAATCATTTTCCAGAACACATTGATTCACAACTCCAGCAACAGTGCCTCTTTCCCCAGGCATGATGTCAGCTATTTCTAGCTTTTGTCATTTTTGCCAGTTTGCTGGTGTTAAGTGAAACCTTAAGGTTGTTTTGATATTTGTTTCTCTTATTATTAGTGATTTGGATCATTCTTACATATGGTTATTAAGAGTTTGAATTTTTTTTTTGAGGACTATTTGTTTATATCCTTTCATTATTTATCTATTGGAGAATGGTTTTTGATCACTTAAGGCCCTTCTCTCATTTCCTCCTCTATGATGTAAACAAGTTTTTTATGATATGTTGATGGTGACTTCTTCCATGTATAGGAAGCCTCTTTTGAGTATCTTCAGAATGAAGGGGAACGTCTGCTCCTGGAAGCCATGGATGAGTTGGAGGTTGCTTTTAACAATACCAATGTCCGAACCGATTGCAACCATATCTTCCTCAACTTTGTGCCCACAGTCATCATGGACCCATCAAAGGTACATCTGTCCTAATTGTTTCTTTTAGCACCATCAAGAATGAGGGAGTTAGCTAATACATACTCACTGTGTCTTAGTCCCAAGAACATACTGGGACACTTCTTATAGACAAACCTTGTTTAGCTTGCTAACAAGAATCCTGATAGCAAAAATCTACCCACTGTTTCTCTTGAGGGAAGTTGGATTTTAATATACCACCATGTTATTTTGAGTTAACAGTAAGAAACTATAGTGATCTGTAGAAAAAGGAAGAATCTCTTCCTTTCTATTGCTTCCTCTTTTGTAAAATTTGTGAAGGTTTTCTCATTTGGAATGATATCTTTTGTTGTTATTTAGATAGAGTCTTCCCTTGTGTATGCTAGTCTACAGGGCTAATTTGGCCATTCTGGAAAATTGCATGAACTCTACAGGTCACATGGGTATTTTCGTGTAAATTCCTGCTTCAGTGCACTAAACGTCACCCTAGTGGCCTTGAAGAGTTAATGCAGCTTCCCAAAGTGCCTAACTTATTCCTCTTGAGTATTTTTCACGGGGTGAGAATCTGGTTAATAAGACATTTCACACACATTACATGTGGTCCCTTCCCTAGAGGATCTGTTTTTAAAATGCATGGATAGCATGCAAGGAATAAAAACGAAGGGATTCTGTAGTTGACCTCTTACCCTTAGGGTGATAGTCTTTTCTCGTCATTCCCTGGGCTCCCCTTTCTTTTTTATTGGGTCCTACTCTCTCCATTGCTTCTCCTGAGACTAGGAAGTTTTGGTGACGGTGCAAACTAGTAGAGGGGGAAATAATCTGACTTTCTCAGGCTCAGTTATAGGCCTTGTCCTTTGCATTTTGAAACATATCTAAAATGTGAATCTCAGGATTTTGTTATCAAGACCCAGGCTAATGCTGCAGCATCTGTCACCTATCAAGAAAGCTGGGGAGGAGTGGAGAAGAGGTGACCCCCTAGAATCTCATTACTTTTTCGTTTTGAGTAAAGCTCTCCTAAGAAAGCTGGGATTCTAGCTTAAAATAAGACCTGGCTATTTTCTATTCTTTTATTTCTCAGTTTCTCATTAAATTCAAATGTTGTCAGTCTTCTTTACCATAGAAATATCAGTTCCTTGAATAGAGATGTTCCCTACATTTGTGGACTTTCGATCTCTAAAAATTTTCAAGAAAAGAATAGAATCTTTTGGGCAGAAGTAACTATGGCTAAATACATTGGGGTAGACACAATGGCCTCTTCTGGCTTGAGAATTTGTGTTGCTGCCTTAAGAAACTACAAGTATAGTCCATACCATGTGAGAAGAGAAACATGCAGATGAGACCCAAGGAAAGGAAAATGTGAAAGCAGTTTAGAAGTCTTCTAAGATTTTTTTTTTTACAAAATTTTTGTAAATTTTTTTTACTCTTTTTACAAAAGCATTTGCTTCCATTTAGGGTGGTGTTTCTTGGGAACTGTTGGTAGCTATGTTGAAAAAAAAATTATTTATTTTTATTTTGTTAAGCAATTGGGATTAAGTAACTTGCTCAGGGTTACACGGCCAGTTATTATTTTTGTGTGGGTGCCGAGTATCTGAGGCCGGAACCAATCCCGGATCTCCCGATGCCAGGGCCGATGCTCTTACTCACTGCGCTACCTGGCCGCCTCCCAAAAAAATATTTCTTAACTTAATGTTACTGAAGAGAATTACCTCTGAGAACATGGACTTAGTTAAAATAGTCCTCCTTCTCCCTGAAAACTAGGTATACTGATCTGTCTAGTTGGTTAGAAAGAACTTAATTTGTACCTTTCCTTAGACACCTCAGGGATATGTGCAGCATGGATGAAACTTTAAAGCTTCTGGGCATAAGAGAAGCTCTGAGCACCCTGGACAAATTGTCTTTCTTTAATGTGTATGATTTACCAACAGGCATATATTATAAAGTTTAATAAAACTGCATGGAAAAAAGCTCATGGTAGTAATTGCTAAGTTGATTTAAAGTCTTGTTAAGTGCAATGAAACATGGTTATCATGCATATAAATGCTACTTAATAGCTTTTTACCAGAGATTTCATTCTTATTTGGGGCTTTCACTTTAGTCCTGTGGCTCCTAATTTTAGATATCACAGATCTTTGAAATATAAAGAGGGCAGGAGAGTGCGAGCTACACAATTTGCAGTGACGTGAGGCAGAGGCTTCCCCTCCAGGGCAGGGCCCTCAGAAAGTCTTCACTGGCTTCATCCAGAAAAAGGAATAGAATTTGGAAGGTCCTTTTTGTTGGTTTGTTCTTTGTTTTTTGGATAGGACTGTGACTAGGTTATGGCTTTGAAAAGCAGCAGCCCTTTACTCTCCTACCCAAGATGGGGCAGATTCGGAGGAGCTCTTCAGAACAGGGTATTTATTAATCCTTTGTGTTCTCTGGTGTGTTGTCAGATTGAGGAGTCTGTGAGGAGCATGGTGATGCGCTATGGAAGCCGGCTGTGGAAACTCCGAGTTCTCCAAGCAGAGCTGAAAATTAACATCCGCTTAACACCAACTGGAAAAGCAATTCCCATCCGCCTCTTCTTGACCAATGAATCTGGCTATTACTTGGATATAAGTCTATATAAGGAAGTGACTGACTCCAGGACAGCACAGGTATGATAGCCAGAGTTTGGAGAGCTTCACTGATCACTTCACTGATAATGATGTCATGGCCCCTGGGTTTCTCTTAATGGAAAAGACTGGACCCACTACCATATCAGCTTACTAAACTATAGAGTGAGAACCTCAACTTTTCGGTAGAAGTTGCTGAGACTAAATCATGGCAGATGCTGAGTGAGCCCCCTCTGGTGGCTCTCTAGGTCTTTTCATTTCAGGACCCTTTGAAAGGACTTTTGCGCCCACTCTGCAGTCCTGATTTCTTTACTCTAACTTATCTCTGTATTGTTCCTCCTGAACTACTATTGTCACTCATGGTCAAGTAGAAGGTAAAAAACGGGAAGAAATTCAGTATAGTTCTAGTAGCCTAAGGAATACCAAACAGGAGCATTTACCTGTTAAGTATTATCCCTTTTTTTTTTTTTTTGCCTTTTGGAGGGCAATTGGGGCTAAGTAACTTGCCTGAGGTTACATGGCTAGTTTTTTTTTGTGTGGGTGTTAAGTGTCTGAGGCCGGAACCAAACTTGGGTCCTCCTGACTCTGGGGCTGGCGATTTACTCACTGAGCCACCTAGCCGCCCCTCCAAGTATTATTCCATTTACGTATCACCTCTCCCTTTAAAAGTTCAAGGTCCTGTTGATATTTTATCCTGGTATGTTTGTGGGTAATAATAGATGATGACTTATTCTTCAAATCTAAAAATGGAAACCCATAGAATAACGACTCCAATGGGGGCAGGAGATTAGGGGAAATGGAGGTTTTCTTACTTTACTAAATCACACCCCAGTCACTTTTGCTTTTTGCTGGAACCTGTTTTTAGATTGGTTCATCTTTGCCCTTCTCTTTTGAAGGAAAAGAGGTGTCATACTTTTGCTTATTGCTGCTTAGAAAATTGTCCTTATGTACATTCACAAATTCTTTCATATTTTCTCCTGCACCATGGATCTCAGTATGGATTACATGAGTATAATTGTGTCATTTTGAATCTAGGAACGGAATCAGGAAAAGTCATATTTTTGCCAGTCTTCTGAAGCAGGTTTAAAAATCTGAGTTGGTTGGGCTGTTGTCAAGGTGACCTTTCATTTCATAGTGTTTTTGGTTTTCAGTGTGTAGTGGTCAAAAAAGTCTATCCTTGTAAGGACTTAACTGTTAAAACAGAAAGAGTGAGAGAATGTGAGGAGGCAAATAGGAGTGTTCACAATGTTTTGCTGTATTTGATGTTTTTCAGAACATCCTTGAAGACATTTTCAGTTAGAGTTTTCCACGGGCAGGGATGTTTTTAATTAAATTATACAGTGACTTCAAGGCAGGTCTATTCTTGTGAAAAATTAGATGGCCTCTTGAGATTGTAATGTTTTTGATAAATATGTTTGTTCTTTAGAACTGCTTTTTTAAAAAATTAGAGAGATTTGAGATTTTTCTCACACTTGTTTATAGTGATACCAGGTGTTTGTTCTCTCAGTCAGTGCCTTAGACATAGTAGGTGTTCTGTAAATATTTATTGAATAAATTAATGAACAAGCCCCCTCTGGTGTGAAGGCAGGCTTTCTTTTAGGATAGCTGTTGTACATTTTAAGGAAGGCTTAATGGTAAGGGTTTCCCAGGGGTCCTGTTATAGATGAGTTAAAAAGCTATAGCCACATAAACTAGGACCCTGGCTAATGGCCAGAGGATAGAATGGACAGATGAGGGAATCCTCAAGGCCCAATTCTGGTGACTTCTTCTGAGCAGGTTAAATTGATTTATGTCTGAATTTAAGGAGTGTGGAAATAAGTGGGTCAATGGAAATTGAAAGAAGGTATACAGGTCTGGCAGTGTCTGGTGAAAAGTGTATGTGTATACACACACTACATACATATATATGTTTGTGGGGTATATTTTTTATGTATACATAAGTAAAAGTCACACACATGGGTGTGTATATTATGTGTTCCTGAACTCAAGATATGATTATCCCTAGATCTCTAAACTGTGTTCATGGGGATGGGGATATAAGGTTAACATGGATAGCCGAAATTCACAAGTCATCCCAAACACTAACAGTGACTAAACCACTTGACCTACCACATCTTTCCTGAGTCTGCTAACAAAGAGGAAAATTAGCTGACTTGAATATCTTCTTTCATTTTCTCCCTCATACCATATGGTGTAGGTGCTATTGAATAATGAAATCACCAAAACTCAAGACAACTGTGGGGAGAAGAAGAGGGCTGGGCTTCCAAGAAAACTTCTATCTCCTCCCAGCAAGATGCAATCTTTCTCCTCTGTCTTCCTGTGGCATATTGTACCTCTCCTGTAATGCTTATCACTTCCCTTGTATTTTAATTATTTGTGTATAAGTCTTATCTTCCATACTAGATTTTAAGCTCTTTGAAATCAGTGGCCTTGCTTCTTTTTTATGTCCTCCTTGTTAGGTGCTCAGTGAATACTTGTGGAATTCCTCCTTATCTCTTTCACCTTACTTATCCATTTTCAGTATCTCAGAATTTGTTTTCTTCCAGCTTTCGAACCTTACAGTCCCCAAAGTATGCTTTCCTAAGATTTGGTGACGGTCGTCTCCATCAGTGGTGTCAAACTTAAATAGATACAAGGGTTACTAAACTATATGTAAACATCCCTGTGAGTTGCATATCAACTTAGTTTTTTAAAATGTGATACTACATATGTTTTAGTGTGTCTTTATGTATTTTGTTTAACATTTTTAAATTATATTTTAATCTGGTTCAGGCCACACTCAGGAAAGTTGTGGTCCCGTGGACCACATGGTTAACACCTGTGATCTACATAGTCTTCCAGAAGCCTGTGAGGCAAATCTGTCCCATGGATAGGAATGGATCAGTATTTTTTGTGTGAGGTCATAGACCTGAGTGGAGCAGGGATCAGAGGCAGGTATTGATAGAAACCCTTAGTTCCTTTCCACTGAGGAGCCATCAGGCTTCCAGATAGAGTCACTAATACTAACTAGTGACCATTCTTTCTGTATTTGCATATGTGTACTTACATACATAAACATATATTGTTCCCCTTTTATTATTCACTGCATTGTGAATATATAGTTTGTGTATTCATGCTTACCGTGCCTAGTTCAGTGTCATATACCCTGTGGGCACTCAATAAATATTAATTGAATTGAAATAATAGCATCCCTTATAAATATTCATCAGCAAATAAAACTATCTAAATATATGGAGTATGAAGCACCCTCCTGGAAATATTTGAGTTAAAATGATTAAAAACCATCTTATTAATTCCATCATATGATATGGTGGGCCTGCTATAGTCAAATCCATAGTGTACTGCAACATAGATCTGAGTAATACCTCTGTCACTGGAGTTACTATATAGGATATGTCTTGATAGCTTGCTTTGCAATAGGTGTATGTGAAGATGATTTATAATGTCTTTGGCAGAAAGCTTTATACTTGTAAATTTGAAGCCTTAAGCAAAATGTAATATAGTACTTATGAACTACCTTTGTTGAGAATTGACCTGGCTTCCATTATCAAAGAGGAGACAAAAAGAGAATCTGTTAGTTGGTCTAAGCTCTTCCAGCTTTAGAGCAGTCCTGATTGGTTAGTTGGCACACTTTCTGAATACAAGGGAAAGAAAGAGGGTTCAGTTTGCCCTAAATCTAAAACATGCCTACTCTGGTATGTCAGCATGAACTTGGGGCAGTACTTCTGTATTGATTGATTACTGCCTTTTCAGAGGTAAAAGTGGCTGGTTTTTGATGTCATATAATCTCTGGGGAGTGAGAACAATGAATATATTTTATCATAGAAGCCTAACTAAGCTACCCACCCAACCAGGGATGCTTCAAGAAAGAAAAAAATGTTTAAAGGGGAAAAAACATTATCTCTAGATATCTTCCTGAATCATAGAATTTCTGAGTTGAAAGGTACTTCAGTGACCATCAAGCCCAACCAATATATGGAGGGAATCCCCCCTCTAACATACCCAAAAAGTGGTTGTCCAACTTTGTGCCAAACTCTGTTTCACTGATTTGTTCCATCCACTGATCTGCTATATCCATTTGCTCTACCTTCTAATTGTTGCACTTAGTTATTTTTATTTACCTTTAACCTTCCCTTGCCATTTCCTATTCTATACCTTTTTTCTTTCCCTTCTTTTTTAAATATAGTTTAATTTTTTAAAAATTATAGACTTGTCAAATATCAACACATATGAACATTTCCCAATAAAAAGATAGTATATGAAAATGTAAACTGTTATGCAGTGCTTTTACTCAGCGTATATATCAAATTTAACATGGTATTATCAACACTGCCCTCCTTGTGTGTATTCCCTTTTGCTGTCTTCTGAGTATTTTTTTTAATGTTTTATTGCTTTTCTTCTCTCTTTTGATACCACTATCATTATACCTAGACACTCCTCCCTTCCTTGAAAAAAGGAACTATCTCATAACAAATGTAGTCAAATAAGACAGATCCACATTGTACATATCTAAGAATGTATGTCTTATTTAGTACCTGTAGTCCATCTACTCTCTGCTAAAGAGGTGGGATGCATACTTTATCAGTCTTCTAGACTTGTGCTTAATATTTAATTTTTCAAAGTTTTTTTTTCTTACAAAATTATGGTCATTGCATGAGTTGTCTTCCTTGTTCTTCTCATTTTAAGCTAAATCATTTCATACAAGGCTTCCCAGGTTTCTCTAAATCTATGCCTTTTTTTTGTGCGATAATATCACATTGTTCATATTCTGTAGTTTGTTCAGCCACTCCTTGTTTGAACACCCACTCTCCCCCTTCTTTGTTATAACAAAAACTGTTCCTGTAACTGTTTCTATACATAGGTGTTCTTTCCCTCTGGCTTTGATCTTTTAGGAGTGTAGCCCCTACTAGTGATATTGGATTAAAGGGTTATATGTGATTTGATGACTTTTTGGGTATAGATCAAAATTACTTTCCAGAATTATTGAGCATATTCACAGCTCCTCCATCAGTGCATCAGTGTGCCTGTCTTCTTCCAACAATTATCATTTTCATTTTTTGTCATCTTTGCCAGTCTGATAGGTGTGAGGTAGAACCTCACAGTTTTCATTTGCACTTCTCTAATTATTAGTGATTTGGAATGATTTTTTCATTCACAGTCGTCAAGTGATTATGGTTCACTAGCTTGTCTTTATTTGAGAGTTGCCTGTTCATATAATTTGACCATTTATTTATTTGGGAATTGCTTTTTTTTATTTATTTGTATCAAATCCCTAAATAGTTTGAATGTCATATCATTATTAGAGAGATTTGCTGCACAGATTTTCCCCCTAGTTAATTCAATCGCTTCTAATTCCAAACTGGTGTTGTTTGTGCTAAAATTTTTCCCTAATGTTAGTAATCAGACTTGTTAATTTTATTTCTTGTGATCACCGCTGTCCTTTGTTTGGTCAAGAACTGGTCTCCCTTCTTAACTTTGTTTGATATGATCTTTTATATCTAGGTCATATATTCATTTGGAGCTGTTTGTGGTATATGGTTTTAGATGTTGGTATAAACTTAATTTCTTCTTTCCAGTTATTCATAGTTTCTGTCAAATGGTATATTCTTACCCAATTACCCTAGCAGTTGGTGTCCTGGATTTTTCAAATACTGTGCTACAGTGTTCAGTTACTTTTAGGTCTTGTGTCTGTAACCTGTTTGTGCTGAATAGGTTATGTGCTAGATTTGAACTCAGAGATGGAATACTTTCTCAGAAACTGTATGATTCTGGGTAAGTCCTTTAACCTCAGTGCCCTCATCTGTAAAATGAGGATAATTATGGCACCTACCTCACAGGATTGTTGTGTGGAGATCAAATCAAATATTGTTCATAAAGTGCTTTGCAAACCTCAAAGTGCTGTATAAAGTTAGTTCTTGTCCTCCTCCACCTTCTCTTCCTTGTCATTATTATCAGCTTCTGATTTTAACTAATATCCAGGTGTTATGGTAGATTACTACTTTGTAGAATACTATCAGGTCTTCTTTGTTCCCGTCTTTCTTTCATTATTTCCTTTGAGATTTTTGACTTTTTATTCCTTCTAATGAAGTTTTTTCCCTAGTTCTAAAAGATAATCCTTTGTATTTTGCTTCTTTTTCTTTCTCAAGCCACTAATACCATCCCTATACTTCTCTCCCAGCAAAGAATCTTGCCTCATTTTACTGAGAATTGTGATCTCCCTCTTCCCAACTCTACACCTTATATTCCCTCAACATAATCCTGTTTTCTCCTTCTTTGCTCCACTCTGGCAAAGAGATGGTCCTTCTTACCAAAGGCAACCCGTTAAATTTGTGCCCTTAATCATATCCTCTCTGGTCTCATCCAGAAGGATGGCCTTTCACTTTCCCTAATATACAGTGTCTCTTGATTCTACACTGACTTCTCTGAGCTATGCTCAGATCTACCTTTTCTTTAAAAATCCTTCATTTGACCCTGTCATTCCCTCAAGCTATTGCCCTATATCTTTGCTCCTTTTTATACCCAACTTTTTCTTCCATCATTGCCAAACTCCTAAAGAAGCTTCCTCATCTCTTCCTCCTCTTTGAAAACCTTTCACTCTTCCCTTTCCTTTTCCCCCTCCCTTCTTTCCACAGCCATCATACTTTTTTTTTTTTGCTTTTTGGAGGGCAATTGGTGTTAAGTGACTTGCCCGGGGTCAGACGGCTAGTTTTTGTGTTAAATGTCTGAGGTTGGATTTGAACTCAGGTCCTCCTGACTCCAGGGCCGGTGCTTTATTCACTGCACCACCTAGCTGCCCCAACAGCCATCATACTTTTTTTTTTAACTCTGTAGCTCTTCCTCATCTTCTGATATTACTTAGTATTTTTCTTTACATATGTTTTTATTCCCTAATGTAGAATGTAAAATCCTTGATGACAAGAAATGGTTTAGGTTTATTTTGTCTTTATATCCCCAGTTCTTCTCATGGTGACTTGCAAATTAATAATAGTACAGTAACAACAACAACTAGCACTTAATAGGTGTAATAGCTTCTTGCTGCATTTAATTTAACTGAAATGAAGTGATTTTTACTTGTGTCTTAACTCTTTATGTCATTTACCTTTTCCTGCAGATCATGTTCCAGGCATATGGAGACAAACAGGGACCACTGCATGGGATGTTGATCAATACTCCGTATGTAACCAAAGACCTGCTGCAATCCAAGAGATTCCAGGCACAGACTTTAGGGACGACATATATTTATGATATTCCAGAGATGTTCCGTCAGGTAAAGGAGACTTGGGAGGTGCTGGGAGTGGATATTACAGGAAGTAAGGGTTTCCTGAATTTCTACCTGATATATTTTTGCTTGGAAAAGGAATGTTTTTAAGAAAGAGAGAGAGGTCATGATTCCACTCACATTTGATTCATAGTTTCGTATTTGGTCATTCCCAACATGAAAGTGAGACAGCAAGAAGTTTTTTAATAGTTTAATATAAGAAACCTTGAGAATGCAAATTCTCCACAAAGTAGAAGTAAATGAGGTAAGGCCACAAATGTATTGGTGGTTTACAGTGGCCTGTATCTCTGTTTGGATCCAAGGGTTGGTTACTTGGCTAAGACTAGATTCAGGTTCTGATATTAATAAAGGATGGTATGAAACTTTAGTTCCCAATGTCTTAATTTCAAGAATAACTCAAGTCCCCCACCTGATGGAGTGGGTTAATAATAATGAAACAGAGAAAGTATATGAATTGCCATAGATAGCATGGTACACAGTTTAAAGTACAAATTCTTTTTTTGAGAGATTTATTACAGCTGAATAAAAACTAATTTATGAGAAAACATGACATTTTGAATCTCATACTCTATATGAAAATAAATTCTTTTGATCTGTATAGTGGATCTCCTTTATGCAGCAGATTTTTCTTCTATCAGTAGGAGGAAAAAAAAAGTATATTATAGCAGAAAATGCAGCAGATAAAAAATAAGACAGAAAGAATACTGTGTTTGTCCTTTACAAAACATATGAATACAGGATTTTCCCAAGCTGCTGAAGCCAATACTATCCAACATTAGTGAATTTGAATTTTAATAAAATATATGACCTTGATAAATAACCTGTCAGTAATCCTAGTATTATTTACAAATACAATAGAATCCCTTTATAGCACAAGACATTTTTACATAGGATTTGGATATAGTGCAGATCTAATTATATCTCTTAAAACATACAGCTATCTAAAGTTTGGGGAAAAAAAAAGCCTGATGCAACCTAGTTAGCTGATAAGGAGTGTCAGCCTTGTCCCCCAGTACAAATGTTGTTAAGAAATTCCAGGGTGTTTTCCTACTCGGGTGATGATATGTTAGTATTTGAGACATTCAGACTTTGAGCATGGATTTGATGGGTTAGGTAGAAGTTAGAGCCAGCAGTACATAGACATTGCCCATTTTTAGATAGGGGTGTGTCTTCGACGAGCCATTTCCACGTTAGCCCTAAAACATACAAGTCATTTTTTCTATGCCCCCTGAATCCTTTTTATTAATATAGTAGGGCATATAATAAGGCAGTGCCACTCTGTTCATTGCTTATCTTGTTTAGTGGAGGACCACCCCATTTCTTTAAGGGCTTTTTTCCTTCTGAACCCAAGTGGACTCTACCAGCTCACCCTTGAATTTTCTTGGTTTGTTTCTCCCCCAGGCCTGAAATACTCTCCCTTCTCTCCTCTGCCTCTTAGAATCCCAGGTTTCCTTCAGACCTCAGCCTTTCTTGACCCCAAACTACTGAAGCCTTCCCCAGAAAGTCCCCTGCATTTACTTCATTTTTATCTATATATCTCCCTTGGTTGAATGTATGAAATTCCTCTGTGGAAGGGATTTTTTTGTTTTTGTCTTGGTGTGTACACTGCTTTGCAAAAGTACCTGTCACAAAGTAGGTGCTTAATACATGTTTGTTGATGGATTTTTTTTTCTGTTTTAGTAAACTGTAAAATATTGGAAAGGCTCTTGATTTACCACAGATATATAGTTTCAACCAATTCTTTTCTACTTTCATTAGGATCTGGGATATTTTGTCTGTTTAGGAAACTGGGGTCAAGAAATGAAAGAAAGTATGAGGCAAAATCGACCTAAATTAAGTATATAAAAGTATAAAGTATAAAATTTTTATAAAATTTTTTTTAATAGTGAACCTTTTTTTTTAAACCCTTTTCTTTTAGTCTCTGATCAAACTCTGGGAATCTATGTCAGCCCAAGCATTCCTGCCAGCCCCACCACTGCCTTCTGATATGCTTACTTATACTGAGCTGGTGTTGGATGATCAAGGTCAGCTGGTACACATGAACAGGCTTCCAGGAGGAAACGAGGCAAGTAGCTCCTCATTTTCCTTCTTTCTTTCCTTCCTCCCTCCCTCCTACTTA
Source organism: Petaurus breviceps papuanus (assembly GCF_028583685.1). NCBI lineage: Eukaryota > Metazoa > Chordata > Mammalia > Diprotodontia > Petauridae > Petaurus > Petaurus breviceps. The sequence continues at coordinate 4,918,396 of NW_027187398.1, read as the reverse complement.
CTAGCCAGGGCCTCTCTCTCACTTAAAATTGTCTTCATTAGGTGCCCACCTCTCTTGTAGTTGCAAAGCAGCCAGGTTGGTAGGACTGTTTAGAAGTGGAACGCATTAGCTTTGGTGCTATCTTCCCTCCTTCTGGGGCTTTCTGTGACATGTCATTGTTTTTCTCTGATTTTTCCCTCTTTATATCATGTATTTGTTGCCCCAGTGATCGTGGGTGAATGAATTGTCTTCCAGATGCCTAAAAAGGCACTTTCATAACCAAAGATTTAAACACTAAATACAGAATCTAATTCTCTTTTCCCTAAATATTAGCCAAGGAAGGATACATTTCCTAGATTTTTAGCTTTTCCTCCTTATAATTCATTGTTTTCTATTGCTCACTATTTTATAATCACACCAAACCCCTGCATTGAGACTTAGCTTAATTTTTGCTCTGCTTTTTTAAACTTTATATAAATGTTGGTAAGAATGAAGACAGATAAATGTATGAAAATAATATTCTAAAGGGAGAGGTGGCCTCTTTCGGCTTTATGCTACTGTTCTCAGATAAATACCCAGCTGCTCAGAAAGGACTACCTCTATGATATCATCTGGGAATATTTTGTTTATAGAAGAATTACGTTGGGTACACTTTTGTTTATAAGGAAAATGTGTTGTCTTCCAAATAGGAATGTATCTTAATCAAACAAGGACTATTTGCTCATATATCTAAGGTATAGCTTTGCCCTGAGTGTACCTTGAGAATGCAAAGAGGAAATGATTTTGTTTTAGGGTTGGCATAAGCATTTAGTCAGATGTAGAGCATCAGACTCATAGGAGTTCTTCTGATGCGACGTTTTGATAAGCAGAAGAAACAGGAGGTTAGAGAAAGGAGAATATGATGAATTCTGATGAGACTAGGTATACACACTTACACCAATTCTCACACACTGAGTGGAAGTAGAGATGTGGCACTGCTGGTAGCATCTATTTGGTGAGTCCCTGAACAGGGGAACAAAACCTTTTCTTAATTTTTGGTGCTAGACTTAAATTCTGATTCAGAGAATGGGATTCTTCAGGAATGGAGGCAGCCTTGCAAACATAGGCCTGAGAGGGAAAAAATATTTTAGCTAATGTAATTAAAACACAAAATGAGATTTTTTTGCCAAGTGAAAACCAACTGCAGTGCTGTGAGAAACCTCTTGCCATGATCTTTTTCTCCTGCTTTTTCTTGCTCTCATTCTGTGTTTGAGCGGCTGGAAACTGGGGGAATAGTGAAGTCCCAGAGGGACAGAGCTCTGTTCTTGCTGAAATTACAAGCACAGAGCTGCCTGGGCATGAACATGTAGTGTTTACTCTGCCAGTATGAATACAAATAGTCTTATTATACGGGACTCTGTACCCAAAGACCACAAAAAAGAATAAAAAAATTAAAGGTTTTTTTTAACCCTTTTAAGACCCAACATATCTTTGTGTTGAAATGGGATGCACTGAAGAAAAGCTGCATGTCATATCATAGCTGTTAGTTTGGAGCTAGACATGAGGGCCTCCATATGAGCCCCTTTCTTTGGGGCTATGCTGAAATCTGGGTAGAATATATTTTCCACTGCCTATTTAAAAAAAAACAAAACTGTTTTAATGAAGTGAGTAAATGACTTGCTTTTTAGTAAACTTCAGTTTTCCCTCTTAATTGCCTTTTACCTTTTCTTATTCTCTCTCTCTCCTTTTTTTTTTTAAAGATTGGCCATTCTATGGGGCCTGAGTCTTAGCTTGCTGTTTCTCTGTGTGTCTCAACTGGGGCAGAGTCAAGACTGATGCCCTTTCTCTGTGTAGTTAGTAATGAATGGCCCAAATGCCTGGGGAAGTCTGTCAGAAGCCTAGTTAGATTATAAGGTAGGAATGAGGTTTGGGGGGATTAGTATCCAACTCTGTTAGCAATCCTTTCCACAAACAATGGGTCATGTCTGCTGAGAGACCGGCCAATCCAGAGCCTAGGTTTCAGTAGTGAGAACTCTGAGGGACAGCTGGTACTTGGAAGATGACGAGGTGTCAAAGGATATATTTCTTCATTCTGAGCCCAGTTTTATCAGGAAAGACTGACTTTTGGCTATATCCATTTAATTTTCCTTTAACCAAGGAGACAAGTTTGTCATGAGTCTAGCATTCCTCGCATTACCTGGAGAATGATGCAGGGTTGAGAGGAACAGAATGGCTCAAGAAGATGAGACTTAGAGCATATCTGCCTTTTCCTAAAGAGAATGGGCATCTGAACAGAGGATTGAGAAATTGTTTTATTAAAAAGGAACAAAAATGAGCCTAAATCAGTCATACTCTTTCTGAAAGGCAAGGCTTATTGTAGAAGCATTGATGTTCCATATACATTAAATCATCAAAATGGGGTATTTTCCAGAGATGATAGCCTCTGTCAGCTTGCCATCATGGGTGGCGTCCCTTTACCATTGAAGGAGTGGAATTTCAGGCTTAGATTTTGGCTGTTAACCTAAAGAAACCTGGGATAAGAGTAGAATTGGCTACTCTTATAGTTGTTCTTTGGAGTAGCTAGAACCCACAGAACTTAGACTCTTCTCTCCGCCCACCACTTGTCAGTAGAGGCCTGAATGACTGTGATAAAATATAATTATAATGTCCAGACTGCATTGGGAGCACCATTTCCAGTTCTGGGTGTTACCTTTTAGAGTAGGCATGGATACTCTGGATCACATGTGTACAAGGTGGATCCCAGTAGTTGGGTGACTAAAAACTTGGTTTCGAAAGAATCAGTTGAAAGAACTGGTGCTCTTTAGCCTGGAGAAAAGAAGGCTCAGGAGGAACATGATAAATCTTCAGATATTTGAAGGGTTGTCATGTGGAAGAGGAATGACACTTAGTCTTTTTAATCCTCCGGTGTAGAACTAGGACCCATGGGAGAAAATGACAGGAATCAGATTTTGGCTTTAACTAAAGAAAAACTTCTTAACAATTAGAGCCATTCAGAAAGAAATCTCTATCCTTAACATTTTCTTTTCTAGAATAATAAATGGAAAAAATGATAATGGGGAACAAGTTGGCATAATCTAATTTAATTTTATTTTTGTAACTTGTTTTTTGTTTGAGGGAGGAAGAATATTGGCTTTTAAGAGAAATGTGCCCTGCATTTTAAACATTTATATCTGAATTAGGGGCAGTGAGGGCATTTTCCGTCCATGATTTTGGCCACTCTTCTTGGTGTTAACACACTAGCTGGCCCTTTCCAATGACCAAGGTAGTGGTACTTAATATTTCATGAAAGGTATAGGGAGTCATTTTTTTTTTCACTGTCACATTTGAATGGCATTGTGTCTAGTATAAGTTTAAAGTCACAGTGGTAGGGGAATTGTCTACCAAATCCACAAATCATATTACTTGCAGATAACTCCAAAGATACGTTTTTTCCTTTCTTTTTGTTAAATATAAAGTAATTTCATGTAAAAATGGAAACGGAAGGGAATATGATTAGAGACTGAGGGACACTGTATGTAAATAGCCAGCTAGATGAAATGTGTGCCATTTAGTCTAAAATCAGAAGAAAAGCTACAGAACAGTAGCTTGACTTGACTGCTTCCCAGTTTTGAAGAAGTCATGTTCATTTTGCTGCCAGTTTGCTAACTTGTTTTGATTGTTCAGTAGAAACTGTAATTGTAGGTGGGAAAAATTTGAGTAACAGCTCACAATTCAGTGCAGCTGCTTATCGCGTGAAATCCTATTATTAAAGGGCTTAGACTAAACGCGGGCAGAGGGCTGTGCGTGGGACCTGACCGAGAGCAGCTCACTCTTGCATTGGAGGAGGCTGGTGAGAAACAGCACAGACAGGCCTCTTTGAGACTTCAGTCTTATTCATTCTGAGATATGTTCTCAGCTTTCCATCATCCTTGTACCTCCAAATAACCCTGTGAAATAGGTTAGTAGCCTTTCCCAGTTTATAAGTGGGCAAAGTCATCTGTAAAATGGAGGAGTGTGAGGAAAAGGGGCATGTTTTTCTCAGTAGTTTACAGGAGTGAGCTGGAATTAAAACCTTGGAGTCCTTAACTTAAAATGTCATAGAATCATAAAATTTTAGAACTGGAAGGGAATGTTCTAATCCAACCTTACATTTTCAGATGGAGAAACTGAGGCCCTAAGAGGGGAAATAACTTGACCGAGATTGCAGAACTAGTTAGTGATCTGGTTATTCTCCCAATTCTATCAATAAGTCCCTAAATGCATGTTTTGTGGTTTTCCTCACCTCTTACTGATTTGGACTAAGCAATATTTCTCATGTTTCTGTTGTGATGAGAAATAGTTACAGGTTTTAAGAGTTAGCTATAATAAATTACATCAGAAAGGTATTGTTAATCTATTTTAAAAATTTTTTGGCAAGAAAAGATGTCTAGATTTTTACAAAAATGCATTTTTCCTCCCAAACTTTTATAGAAAGGGAATGTATTTTAGAATGGAATGCAATTTGACAGATCCTCTGTTCTGCTATGCCACCACACTGAATTAATGTGGTGGCTCTTGTTTGCCATTTTTCCCATGGACACTAGATGTCAGGGTTTTTCCTTTGCACAGTTTTACATTCAGACCTCCTGCTCTTATTGCCCCAATTGGTGAGAGCTCCACAATGGTGTCTTTTGCTTTTCCGTGGGAGTGAAAAGCTTTGCCCTGTGGGCCCCACAATATCAGGCCACATTTTAAACTTCAGGCCTGGAGATTTGTGGAACTTCACATTTTAACTTTATGTCTTAGAGAAAATATTTTTGGGTAAAGGGTGAGAATATAAGTAATAACTGCACAAAATAAATTAAAATTTAATGACTAGACAACTTTAACGATCTTTCATATTGTTGGGGTTTTTTTTTCTCTCTGCTTCCTAGGCCCATTGGTGAAAAGACAGAGTTAGGAAGAGAACATATAGGAATCTAGTCCTGGGACTGCTCACACCCACCAAATGCCCCAAATTTTAACAGTTGTACTGTAAGGTTTCTTAGAAGTGATCGTTTTCTTTACCACCACTGTGTGGCCTTCTAGCTTGTGTTGGTGTGACCATCTGAAATTTTCAACTTAAGTATGACATTTTTAGGGGATGGGAAGAAGAAGATACTTTAAGCTGTGTAAGCCAAGTGGATTGGGAGAAATTAATTACTGGATCCATTTTCATACTTCTTATTGGGGTTCCTAAATGAAAGCTATTTCTTTCATTTAAAAGAAGCATTGCAGCTGTTGGGGCAGCCTGTTTCCCTAGTTCAATCCATCAGTATATCCCATGGCTACAAAGGAATTTCTTTGTTTAAACCAGTACTAGAATAAAAGTAGAAGCAACTTTAACTCCAGGGGAGAAAGAAAGAGAGACAGACTCTGTGTGTGTGTGTGTGTGTGTGTGTGTGTGTGTGTGTGTGTGTTAGAGACAGAAAGGGAGGGGGGAGGAAAGGGTGAATGATATACTATTTTTCAAGAAGTATTTTTCCAGCATAAAGTATTTTTACATAGTATTTTTACATAAGTATTTTTCCAGCATAAAGTTAAGTTCTGTTTGTTATAATTTCTCAAATAATAATTTCCATGTCTTAAACTAGTTTTTATTTACCTCATTTTATTTGTGCTTCATTCTTTTGGAATATTTACCTTTTAGTGGTTGTGGCTGTGGCAACTTGAGTCACGATTGTCAACTTTTTAATAGTGCTGGGGGGGGGGGAGGCAAGAATTAGGTATATTTGTGTTGTTTTAGTGCATCACAGTTCACCCAGCTTTGATATAAAAGTAGTTGCCATGAGAAGCAGCCTAATCCTGAGAAAGAATCATTGAACTGGGATCCTAAATTCTGTACCTGTTCCAAACACGAATTTGTTTTTCCATATAATAGGGAAAATAATACATGCCATGATCTATCCCTGAGGGTAGTCTATTAATAAGTGCTTTGAGGTCTTTAGCATAAAGGCTTCCCATACCACTTACATATAAGTTATATATAAGCATCCTTCAGTCTTATTTACTTTACACATTATTAAGAATCTTGAAGAACAAATTAGAACCTTTTTATGACTGCTACAAAATGAATTGAGACTATGTTTTATAGAAAAAGATGGAGGAAGTACTACTTAGGATTAGATCTGAAGTCAGAAGACCTGAGTTAGAATTAGTAATAGGCACAAATACTTAAGCTTTCTGGGCTTCTTTGGCTTCCTTATCTGCAAAATGAGGAAGTAGAATAGAAAGACCTTAGAATTCAGATTAAATGAAGTCACCAATCTTGGTTTCATAGGACTAGTAGTAAAACTCATTGTCCTTCACTTGGTAAAGAGGAGGTGGGTGGCTGCTGGTATGAGAGTTTGCATATGCTAGGAGATGCAGGCCCTGACATGGTTATTTTTTTGATGATGAGGGAAAGTATTTTTGGAAAGGGAGTAGGTTGTTGACAAAGTAATCTAATACAAAGTCAAAAAATAATTTATAAAACATATTTAAAAATAAGGGGGCTGAACTTAGTCTCTGAGATTTTTTTTCCTGGCTCATGTTTTATCTGGTGTTCTACTAGGAGGAAACGTCCTCCTACTAATAATGCCTTGTACCATCTGCTCTGCAGAGTCCCAGAAAATTGTCTGGGTACTCAGAAGTTAAGTGACTTGGCCAGAGTCACATATGTATCTGTCATTCAAGTCCAGATTTAAACCCCAGTTTAAGTAACTCCAAGACCTCTAATATGCCATACTACTAATCTAGAACCATCACTATTAATAACTTGCATATATTTAGCTCATTACCTAGATTTTCTCATTTGATCCTCACAACACCCCTGTGAACAGAGTTAGTGAAGAGGTTATGATTCCCATTGTACAGGTGGGCACTGAAACTTTCAAAGGCTAAATTACTTGCCCAAAGTCAGAAAGTAAGTGTCAGAGCCAGTACAACCCAAGCCTTCTGACCACAAAAACACCAGATTACCTCTCATACTGTAATAGTATATGTGCTAAAAGTTATGTTAGTTGAGACAGTTTTATTTAGGATTAGTCTGTGTTTTTCCTACTTCCCTTTTGGATAATAATATCTCCTTCAAACTTAGAGACATTTTGAATTATCAGAACAGTTTAGGCCTTCCTTAGAACTAATTTGATGTTATTTTGGAAAAGAGATCCTTCCAATTATGGAATTATCCCTCTTGGATTTCTAAAATTATTCTCCTAGCTATATTTGCTGCTGTTTCTTGCAACACTATAATAGGCAGCCCGATATTAGTTATTCCCTCATCAGGGTAGGTAGTCTTTGACCCATTTTATTGATAGACAGACCAAGGCAGAGGGATTTGGTCGACCTTTTGTATTGATGTTTCAGTACTATAAGCAAGGACTTCAGGATGGCTTTGTGCATCTTTTTAAAATCAAATTCTTGTGAAATACCCTTTGGTCCAAAGCATATGCTAATGTGAATTTCTTCAGTTTTGATATTTTGCTGGAGAAAGTCTTTAAGGAGCACCCCATGTCGGGGAATTGTCCAGCTCCAGTGCCATCTCCAGACCATTATGAAGATCAAGATGGCCACAGATGAAAGCAGAGCATGAGATCCGTAGAGTACATTTTCATCCTTAATTTAGATGGTTAATGGGAGGTGCCATGAGGAGCTCTAGATAGCTGAATTTGGTTAATTCTTGAAGCAACTGATCAGTTTAGTGCTGTACTTCTCCAGAGGCTTCCTCATGTTTTATTGTGTTTTCAATGAAATGTTGGCATGTAGGTATGGTACTTTGCTGTAGGTATACATACTGTCTTCATACATGTACAGAAATATTGTGATTAGAGATAGTTCTTTTATTCTAACCACTGTTTCTGATTTTTTTTATAATGTTTTAAAAAAAAATTACTACTGGAGTGAAAGTTTCCATGCTATAGGGTGTTTTTTTTTCTCTTCCTTTTATTGCCTTTTTGAAGGGTTTAGGTAAGTCTGTTCAGCCATTTTTGAGTTATCCAAGCATGAAAAAAGAGTATTTCAGCTGTTAAGAAAATTGTTTTGAGCTCTTTTATGTGATCACACAACACTAGGCAATGGAACATGATATCCAACAGATAATACAATGTGGGAAGACATTGACAGTTTTTCTTACATGGTTTCTCTGAGGAACACAAATTAAGTCAAACATCACACTGCTTTATGGTTTAAAAAGATACCTTTAAGAAGGTGTTAGGATGGATTTAAGTAATATGTTTGCAGGATTATATAAAAGCATATTTTGTCATAATGTAATGAGATGCTAATGTCATAAACAGAAGCGGAATTAAAATTGTATAGTAATTATTTTCTTGCTGGTGTCTAATTAAAATCTGACTTAACATTCCGTACAAGATGCCAAAGGGGGGTAAAAGGTCATTTAAATTGGTATATATATGGAAAAGCAATTCTTCACATTATTTCCTGTATCCTTGAAGGAGGGGACTGATAAAAGTGTTAGCAAGGTTAGAAACTACCTAGCTATTATTGGTGACTGCAGAAAGACCACAACTACATTTTCAAACTTTCCACCTGGCAAATAGTCACATAGGCCCCTATCTTTGGAGACCCAGCCTGAGCTGTAATTCAGATGCCAGATTATGGAGTATTATGAGATTCTTCTTTTAGCTTTCCTCTGAGCAAGAGAGATAGAAGATGGGGAACAATAAATAGCAAAAGGGTAGTATTGCCATAATTGTGGCAAGCTTTTTGCATCTTATGCCACCCTGAAGGAGCAGAATGCTGGTTTGCTCCCCAGATTTCCCCTGCTTTTCCCTTAATTTCCATTTTTCACTTTAAGTTGAATAGATTATTTGGCATTGATAATAGCTGCTTTGGGGGGTGAGCAGTTTTACATTATTGTTCACGGCAAAAGACCAATTAATGTTGATGTCAATTTCAGTGTTAATTTTTGGTCATGATTAGTGTTGACATTGTATGGCAGATTAATGACATTTATGGGCACTATTAAAATGAATGTTAAAAGTATCATGTTTTTAGTATCTGTTACGGCAACATTAAGTCAAGATCCTCCTGGGGAAAAAATACACATAAGGATAGATAGATAATGCCATTCTATATGACTGGTGTTACTCAGTGAGAAAATGACATCTTGGTGCAGAATCCTAATCACTGTTTGGAGCATCAGAAATAATGATCACCTCTGATCGGAGGTTGTGAATAATTCATTCAGTTTGATTTTCACGTCCTGTCCAGTGATACTTTTCAAACCAAATGTGTTTCTACAGGAAAATAATGGTCCCACTTCTTATGGAAATACTGTGGCACAAATCATTTTATCCACATAAAAATAGTTAAATAAGACTGTTCTCTCCTGCTTTCCTTCTCCTCCTTTTTCCCTCCTCCAGCATTTGAGCATGTTTGTTCCGGGGATCACATCATAGCCAGCAGAATGTTTTCTTTTCGAAAACCTGTATTAGATGAAAAGGGAGGGTTGTTTTCTTGATTATGCCTCATGGCATTTTTGACCTTTATTTCCTTTTAGGTAATTATTTTAGGTAGATAAACCTAAACTTGTAAAATCTCATATTTTTAGTGTTTTGTTATTTAATTAAGAGAAGTAGAAAACAAATATTGTGAACGGGTTTTTATGAAGACTTTAATTGACTCAGAGTTCCCTTTGGAATCAGTACCTGTAGTTATTGAATATATTGAATGCATTACTCATTATTGTCACCAGAGCTATTTCTAAGGTATGGCATTTTGGCTGAAGCCCTGGAGCTTAGGATAGGGTTGAATGATCAGCTGAGGCTATAAAAAAGACTGAAAAACTGTCACAATCTCTGGGTTCCCTTTCTCGTTCCCTCTATCATCAGTAAAGCACGGTCCCTTCATAAACACCCTCCAGGTAACCCTTTTTTGATTTTCCCTGTTCAGGATGACTTTGATACTCCTTTTAACTAGATTTCACTTGGATACAAATGTTGGCCTACTGGTAGAAGAGGTGGAAGATTCATAGAATGTGATTTGTGACAGGACTAAACTTTCCTAGGGATAGCCTAGAATTTTTCATTATGACATTCAAGACAGCTTGTGCCTTAGTGACTTCTTATATTGACCCATTGGTACTTCCATGTATACTTCAATAGTGGCTACATATTTTTTATTACAAAATCTCCTTTATTTACATGATATTGATGAATCTATCCACAGTAGCTTACCTGAGATATCTCATTATACCCTCATTTTAGAAAGACAACTAGAGTATTCTGTAGTATTGACCCAATCCTCAAAACCATATTTAGAAGAAATATTTTGAACTATTTTTACAGAATGTTGGGACCTTTAAAAAAAGAAAAGTCTAATAAGGACAGGCTGCTCTTCAACTAGATTTTCAGCATTGGACAGAAAGTAGTTTGTATTCAGAATTATTTCCTGAATTAAATTCCATTTCATCAAGTGACTAATTGAGATTGGTAAAGGATATTTTAAATACACCAAGCAGGACATAGCTAAATCAGTACTAAACTGAAGGACACCAATGACTGTTCCCAACATTGAAAGCCCCTCTTTCATTGACTGTGCCCTGCACTTTGAGTTATCAGGTTACATGTTCTGTGCAGCTGTTGGCATCATGTGTTCTTGCCTAGGACTGAGGGAGAAATAGGAAAGTGGTGAACACCATGGTGCCTCCTATGCCTGTCAGTTTACATATTCATTCATGTGACTGAATTAGTAAGTGCTTATTTCTCTTCAAGATGAAGGGCTCTAGGTAAAGAGGAGTTATCAGTTTTTAGTGCATGTTTTTAATATATGTGCTACAGCGCTAAATATGTATTTATTTAGTAGGCACTGTTATTGCCTGTTGTACCAATATTGACTTTAAAAGTATAAATATGTATTTAGCCAACAGACCAGAATAACACTGAAGCATGAAAGTTGCTTTTGTTTTTTCAGGTAGGCTGATTAATATTTTATAAAATAGCATATACAAGTATTTGTACTCCACCTGCATCAATAATAAAGTATTAAAAAAAAAGAATGTGTTAGTTTGAACAAACCAGCCCAAGACAGCTAGCTTGAATAAATTTTGTCGTTAGAGTAAATAATCCTAAGTTAATTCTTTTTTTTTTTTTTTTTTGAAAGCAATCGGGGTTAAGTAACTTGCTCAAGGTTACACGGCCAGTTATTTCTGGGTGTGATGCTAAGTATCTGAGCCCAGATTTGATCCCCAGGTCATCCCGACACTGGAGCCAGTGCTCTTACTCGATGAGCCACCTGGCCGCCCCTTCATAAGTTAATTCTTAATGGATATTTTCTCATTCCTCTTAGTTTGTGTAAAGCTGAATTTTGTTGCTAAATAAAAATTAATAATAAAAAAATAAAAAATCTATAAAAACTAGAGTGTTCCAAATGTTGAAATTGACCAAAAACTGGAATTTAATGTTTAGAGTGACTTTGATAGTCTCATTTTCTTGGTTGTTAATAACCTCCTTAGCCAGTCTTTTCTGAAAAGATACTTTATAGTCCTTTGACGGTTCATCCTATTTGTCTGAATTTAGTCATATGCAGTGACTCTTTGCTGCTCTGCCTTCCCTGCCCTTGTGCTAGGGAAAGTTTTAAGTATTAACTCACCTTAACAATGGCAATTCTTATTTGTGACCAACTAGATGACTTAAAACTGATGGTATTCCTTGACTCTGAGGCAAATTGTGACAATGATGCCAGCACCTGGTTTCAGTAGAAATAAGAGAACCATGGTGAGGGTTGGGGTCTGCTTATTGAGACTGGAAAGAACAAGGATGACTGAAGATGTCACAAAGGAAAATCGGGCTGAAT
>NW_027187398.1:4704149-4906614 GCF_028583685.1 Petaurus breviceps papuanus | reverse complement strand
ATAATGAGACAGAAGATGTAAATATGTGAAAAGTTAAGTGACAGCAAAAGGTTTAATTAACAGTTGAAGATAAGTAGAAGAAATAATTTGGTCCAACCCCTTTATTCCACAGGTCAGGAAACTGAAGCTCAAAGAGATAGAATGGCTTGCTGAAGGTCATGATGAAAAGATCAAAAGTTGTAGAGCTTAAGAATCAGACCCCCTTGTAATGTAGTTAAAAGACCAGTCAGGCAGTAAATATGTAGTAAGAGCCTACAATGTGTCAGGAATTATATTAACCTCTGAGGGTACAAAGAGAGGTGAAAGACAGCCTCCACTCTCAAGGAACTCACAGCTGATGAGGAGAGGCAACATGAAGACAACTGTGTACAAACATAAGCTATAATTAGTTTAAATTGAAAATGAACAAAGGGAGAAGCATTTCAATTAAGGAGGATTGGAAAAGCCTTCCTGTAGAAGGTAGGATTTTAGCTAAGAATTGAAGGAAGCTAGGAGGAAAAGATAAGGAGGGAGAACATTCCAGGCATGAGGGAAATCCAACAAAAATGCCCAAGACAATGAGTTTGGCGTCAAAGAAACTTGATTGGACACCATTTTGAATCTATTCTTTCCTGAGTTTGTATCTTTGGTTCAGCCTTTAAACACAATGCTACATGGCTGTATACAATTAATTGCAAATGAACATGGTATAGCAGTAGCAAGAGCCCTGATTTGTTACCAGGACATTGGTTCAAGTTCTGATTCTGCTCCTTACTACTTGTATGACCTTAGGCAAGAACATCACCCTCTAGACCTAGTATCTTTATCTGTAAAGTGAGGTGATTGATCTCTAAGGCTGCTCTTAACTCTGATTCTATGATCTAATGGATCTTTCAGGTAATAATTTCTGTAAGAGTTCAGAGAAGGGAGAGATTTGTAGTTATCATATGAGATTTTGCACTAGACATCTTTTCAGTTATCAAATTAATGGAAAGGTTTAGAGAATACAGAATCCTACTGTGCTTTATTATGCATTGACTATTAAACAAAAAAAGCATCTAGTTTGATGTATTACAAAACACCACCTTTTAGATACTTCTTCATGGTCTCTCCCATGCATATGCTAGAAGCATGAAGGATTCTTTGAGAGGTATAGTTAACAGTGGGGCAGTTAGGTAGCAAAGTGAGTACAGAGTCAGGCCTAGTCAGGAAGACCTGAGTTCAAATCCTACCTCAGAAACTTGCTAGCTGCATGACCCAGGGCAAGTTACTTAACCCTCTTAGCCTTGGTTTCCTTGTCTGTAAAATGAACTGGAAAAGGAAAAGGAAATGGCAACCCACTTAGTATCTCTGCCAAGAAAACTCCAAATTTCACAGATTTGGATATGACTGAAACGACTGAACAACAACAAATAGTAACAGTGATGGTTTTATTCAGTCCTCTAATTATTATAAGACAAAGAATAAAACAGGGAAATGTATGCTCACTAAAAATCTTGGCACAGTTATTGGGGATGTCCAGATAAGAGTCCAAATGAAAAAAGGTTTGTTTTTTTTTTCTCAAAGAGATCATGTGTTCTTTAACATTATTGCCTTATGCTTCTCTTCTACCAGATTTTCCTCTTCTTCAATAATTTTGCATTCCAGATCTGTTCATTTCCTTTTCAGTACTTTAGAGAAACCCTCCATTGTGAATTCATATCTTTTCCTAACCTGTTAATTGTTAGAATCTTCATTGAAAATGAAATTTTGACCTACATCGTTTCCTAACGTCTTTTTTTATGGATTTTATTTCTCTTTTGAACCATTCTGGAATTTCTTTTTGTTGTTCCATACTCTTGTGAGTTCACATATTTCATCAGACATTGGTTTACTTTCTTTTGTATTATCTGTTAAGAGAGTTTTGTGATCTCTTTCAGGGATTTAATATTTATTCTTTCTTCTATTTTTGGGATTCCCCATGTTGATGTATCTGTGCTTCCTATTTGGCTTTTTATACTTTTAAAATTTATTTTCTTTTGCTGTTCCCCCCACCCCCACCTCTGGATCATTTTTGTTGTAATTAATTTGTGTCTGACTCTTTGTGACCCCATTTGGGGGTGTTGAAACAGTTTTCAGGTGAAGAAATGAAAGGTATCTATAGTCATATGAAAAAATGCTTTAAATCACTATTGATTAGAGAAATGCAAATCAAAACAACTCTGAGGTGCCACATCACACCTATCAGATTGGCTAACATGACAAAAAAGGAAGATGATAAATGTTGGAGAAGACTTGGGGAAAATTGGAACACTAATGCATTGTTGATGGAGTTGTAAACTGATTCAGCCATTCTGGAGAGCAATTTGGAATTATGCCCAAAGGGCTATAAAATTGCACATACCTAGTATATATGTAGTACCACTTTGACCTAGCAATACCAGTTCTCGGTCTGTATCCCAAAGAGATCATAAAAATGGCAAAAGGACTCACATGTACAAAAATATTTATAGCCGCTTTTTTTGTGGTGGCAAAGAATTGGAAATTGAGGGGATGCCTGTTAATTGGGAAATGACTGAACAAGTTGAGGTATATGATGAATGTAATGGAATACTGTGTTCCGTAAGAAATGACGAGCAGAAAATGACGAGACTAAAAAACCTGGAAAGACTTACATGAACTGATGTTGAGTGAAGGGAGCAGAACCAGGAGAACCTTGTACACAGTAACAACAACATTGTGTAAAGAATAGCTTTGATAGACTTAGTTCTCAGAAATGCAAGGATCTAAAACAACTTCAAAAGACTCATGATGGAAAATGCTATCCACATTCAGAGAAAGAACTATGGAGTCTGAATGCAGATTGAAGCATACTGTTTGCTCGCTCTCTCTCTCTCTCTCTCTCTCTCTCTCTCTCGTTTTTTTTTCTCTTGTTTTCTCCCACTGGTTCTAATTCTTTTTTACATCATAACTAATGTGAAAATATGTTGAATATGAATGTATATGTGTATCCTATATCAGATTGCATGCCGTCTTTGGGAAGGGGAGAAAATTTAGAACTCAAAATCTTATAGAAGTGAATGTTGAAAACTAAAAATAAAGAAATTTAAAAAAAAGAGAAAAGATACTGGGGTTGCTTGCTGAGGCAAACAGGGTTAAGTAACCTGCCCAGGGTCATAGCTATTAAGTCTCTGAAGCCCAATTTGAACTCGGGTCTGCCTGACTTCAGGCCTGGTGCCATCTAGTGACCTTATCTTTTAATTTCTAACTTTTCTCCCTTGGTTGATGAGTATACATGATGTAGGCTACACATTTATCCCAGCCTTCTCCCTTGTTTTAGAATCTAGGGTTACCTGACCTGGGTCCCTACTGTGAACAGCATATGGCGGTTGGTCCCTGTTGGATTTCAGTCTCCTTTCAGATCTGGAACCATATACACAATCCCCCCTCCTCCCCATTCCCCTACTCCTATCCCCATTCCTCCATTCCTCTCTTGACTCTTCCATTCTTTATTCAACTGAGTTGAATTGGGTTTTGCTGCTTTTTGTAGGGTGGCAGTAGGGCTGGAATAGAGTTATAAGGCACTATAACAAAGTGTCTTGTGGGGGGAGGGTGGGAAAGGGGGTTGAAGTAGGCCTACATACAACCTTGGGGGCCAGCATAGACTGACAGGAAGGGCTACTGAGTGAACACTTTAAGGATTATGGTTCTCAGGTGTTAATTTCTAAAGATTTAAACCTTATCAGAGTTGTTTTTTTGTCTTGTTGATTCATCTGTAGTTGCTTTAGATCTGGTGCATAATATCTCTTTCTGGAGGTTTCAGGAGTTAATTGGGTTTGGAGAAAATGACTAATCTTCCATCTTTTTGTTCCTGTGAGTCCATCAGTCATATGGCTTTTATTAAGCACCTCTTATGTACTGGGCACTGTGCTCAACACTGGATATACAAAATAAAAACAAATACCCAACTCCCAGCTTTTAAGGAACTCAGTCTAATTGGGGAGAAAACTTACAAATAACCATGTACTAATAAGATATATACATGATAAACTGAAAATAATCAATAGAATGAAGGCACTAGCATTAGGAGACTGAAAGGCTTCCTGTAGAAGGTAAGATTTTAGCTGGAACTGGAAATAAGCCAGAGAGAGTAGGAGACAGAGATTAAGAGGGAGAGAATTCTAAGCATGAGGGACAGCCAATGAAAATTCATGAAAGTTAGGAGATGGAATTTCTTGTTTAAGAGGTAGTAAGTAAGCCAGTTATAATTATTGGATTGTAGAGTGCTAGTGGGGAGTAAGGTGTCAGTAAGAAGAGTGCAAATGTAGGAGGGGGGCTTAGTTATAAAGGACTTTGAATACTAGAGGATTTCACATTTGATCCTGGAGGTGATACAGAGCTGTTGGAGCTTCTTGAGTAGGGGGTGACATGGTCAGACCTGCAATTTCAGAAGGTTACTCTTGGCAGCTGAGTGGAAGATGGGCTGGAGGAAAAGAGACTTGAGCCAGGAAGACTAACCATCAGGCTGTTAAATCAGTCCTGGTATGGAGTGATAAGGGCCTGCACTAGGGTGGTGGTAATGTCAGAGGAGACAAGGGAGTGTATATGAGAGATGTTGTAAAGATAAAATTGACAGACTTTCACAACTGGATTAATTATGGAGGATAAGAGTGAGGTGTTTAGGATGCCAACTAGATTGTAAGCCTTATGACTAGGAGTATGATTGTGTTCTCCACCAATAATAAGAAAGTTAGGAAGAGGGGAGGGCTTGGGAGGAAAGCTAATGGCATACTGAGTTTAAGATGTCTATGAGACATCAATTTGGAGATACGAGATTGGAGGGTAGGTCAGAACTCGATAAATTTGAGAATCATCAGCATATCTAACAGCAATTTTTGATTCCATGGGAGCTGATGGTACCACCAAGGGATGGTATAGAGGGAGAAGACTATAGAGCCCTAGGACATACCCTGTATGAAGATCCAGCAAAGGAAACTTAGAAAGTGTGGTCAGGTAGGAGGTAAACCAGGATAGAGTATTGTCATGGAAACCCAGAAAGAAGAAAGCATCTAGAAAAGGGTGTCAGCACCTTCAGAGAGTTAAGAAGGTGGTGATGAAGGAAAGGACTTAGATTTGGCTATTAAGAGATCATTGGTAACTTTGGAGAAACCAGTTTCAGTTAACTGATGAAGTTAAAAGTCAGACTACAGAGATTTAAAAGATTGAGAGGAAAAAATGTAGAGGCACTGATTATAATGTCCTCCC
This sequence comes from Petaurus breviceps papuanus, assembly GCF_028583685.1. Taxonomy (NCBI): domain Eukaryota; kingdom Metazoa; phylum Chordata; class Mammalia; order Diprotodontia; family Petauridae; genus Petaurus; species Petaurus breviceps. Next base: position 4,901,391 of record NW_027187398.1, on the reverse strand, counting down.
CAAAGATTTAGCCACAAAAGAGAAGAGGGAGATGAATGAACCCAAGCTTCTGTCTGAAATAAATGCCCATCTATTTTACTATGCTTCTTTTGTCGGTTTTGTATTATAATCTCTAAAGAATTAAAGTTTAGGATCACCCAAAGCCTGATAGAGAGAAACATGATGGGTATGAAGCATCTGGGACATATTACCAATGAAGAATTACACATAAGAAGTAGCATAAAGGATTCTATCAGAGGAATGTTAAAAAAAAAATTCTAGAAAATAAAGACGGGTTCCTCACATAGTGAGAGTGTGAGGGCTAACTGATAGCTTATGGACATTGGTATTCATGCAGTGTCGGTTGAGCAAGAAGAAAGCTTCTGGAATGTTGGATGTGCTCCCTGTGGAAGATTTTATGGGAGACCATGAACAAGTGAGCATGGTTGAATGGGTTGCAAACTGCATTGTTGGAGGAAATACCCACATCTAAGAGATCATAGATCCATCCAAGTATCCCTTTATCCAGGGTCATCAAGGAAAATCCTTGCTGAGGAGAAAGGATGTGATTTAGCATTTAGGTAGGCAGTGAAGAGACAAGCTTTATGTGCTTGGGTTTACATGCAGGGTTAACTTTCAAGGGAGTTAGTTATATTTTGCTGGTACTCACCAAGATGAGAGAGTTGTGTATGAAGGGAAGGGTAAAGAGAAGATGAGTGACTCTCTTTGTTGTATTTAATATAAGTTGACAATTATAATGTGTTGGACTGAACTAAGACCAAATTCAAGGAAGAACAGAAATTTATTCTCCTGGCATTCCCTTTCTCTCTTCTTAGTGCAGAGGCAAAGATTGGAATGAGATTTTCAATTTTTCTGGGTTCAGTTTATTCATAATTTTGTTAATATAATTTTTCACTTTATTGTTGGTGAGAGTTGATATTTATATACTGCCTTAATGTTTAAAAGTGCTTGACATACATTTTCATTTGTATCTCACATATTACTCCATGAGGTAGGTAGTACCTATAGTTTAGACTTGAGAAAACTGAATCTCAAAAATGTTTAGTAGTTTGTTCAAGGTCATATAACCAGTATATGTTAGAGGTGGTCATTCCTAATGCCAGGTTTGTTTGTCTTTGCTTCATACCATCCTGCTTTTTAAATTGAGATGACAGTTAAGTGTAAATGTAAATTGTTGAAACTCAAGTAGTTAAATTCCTCTATCAGGCATATAAAACCCTTCCTTCATGACCTAGACTTAACCTAACTTTTCAGTCTCATTATATATCATACTCCTTTCCATACTTTATGGCCTAGTCATACTGGTGGTCTTGCTGTTCCTCACACATGACCCTTTAAACCCCATCTCCATACCATTAGAACTGCCATCTTCAATTTCTGGAATGTATTTCCCCCTCACCTCTACCTCTTAGAACCCTTTGCGTTCTTTAAGACTTCTCTCAAATGGCACCTTCTTTATGAAGTCTGTCCTGATTGTTGTCCTGCCTTCCACCCCTCCCATCTTCCAAGACACTACCCTGTATTTATTTTATTATATATCCTTATGTGTATACATGTTTCTTCCTCAGATAGAATGTAAGTTTTTGACTCCTCTATGCGTGGCACATAGTGGTTACTTAAATATTTATTGATTGATTTTAAAAAGCTTCTCTGTGTATATTCAAAATTATATTTTTTTAACTGAAGACAGCTTACTTCTTCAGCTGGATTTTCTTACTCTCTTCCTTTTGGTAGTTCTTAGGGGGTAGGTAGAGTGATGATGATCACATGGGAATGCAGTGGTAAGAAGTGTTTTTTGATACTGCAGTAGACCTCTTGACTTCTCTAGTTTTCCCCCTATCATCAGCAAGCCCCCTTCTCTGCTCAGTGGGCCACATTGCAGGTTTCAAGCTGCTCTGACCTTTTGGGGTTTGCCAAAACCCTAGACCCTCTGCACTTCGGGATTTCCCTTGCTTGCCATTCTTCTTTCCCTCCTTCTCATAGCATAATGTAGTGTGAAGAGGTTTTACAGTGGGCAGTTAGGTGGCCCAGTGGATAGAGTGCTAGGCCTGGATTTAGAAAGACATGTCTTCATTGAGTTCAAATCTGACTTCAAACACTTACTTGCTGTGTGACCCTCGGCAAATCACTTAACCCCTGTTTGCCTCAGTTTCCTCACTTTTAAAATAAGTTAGAGAAGGAAAGGCAAATCACTCCAGTACCTTTGCCAAGAGAACCCCAAGTAGGGTCACTAAATTAGACATGACTGAAAAATGATTGAACAACAACGGCAAACTCTAACGAAGCTCTACAGGAAAAATAAAGTGGAGAGAGGGAGTATGTAGTACACATGGAGAGCTTAACAGGACACATTCACAAAGGTTCTTTTAAATCATCCTGGGCATCACCATCATCTGGAGGACATTTGTTCTCATCTGTTTAGCCTCCCTTCTTTCTAAATTTATTTTGCTCTATTTTGGCCTTGATAATTCAGTTCTAGTTCCATTGCTGTAAAAGTCGTTTCAGTCGAAGTCAGGACCTCAAATGTATTCTGGCCATTTGTTCATCTGGTCGAATGCTCTCTTAAAATTAAGGCTCCGTTAAGAATAGCAATACCCAGCATCATGTTTTGGTTACCACTTCTGCTTTTTGTAGCATCTGCCTGTAGGGTGTCCTTTAACTGTGATGTTCATATGGCCATGGCAGATATGCCCTCTCTTACTCCACACACCTCAGGAGGGTGTCCTGGAAAGTAGTGAGATGTCCCACAGTGGAGCAGAGTGTGACAAGGGAGGAATAAGGGGCGAACTGTGTAGTCACATTGAACCCATTATAATGAAAGGGAAAAAAGGAAGGAAAATAACATCTTAATTTAAATTTATTTGACTTAGTTAAATAAAGTCAAATCAGAAGATTCCTTCTGACTCTAGTGATCTAGGTAGGAATAGGTTTGAATTTGAAGGAAAAAAATCAGAGCTGGCAGTTTAGAGTTTGTTTTGGGAGGACAGATAAAAGGAACTTGTAAAGGTTTCTTTCTAGATTGCTCATCCCATTTCCACAGTATGGGGGAAAAGAGAGTTTTAGGGCAGAGACTGTATTTGGAAGTAAAGATTACATGTTTGGCTTGTGCTGTGTCCCAGAATCTGAATGTGGTATACATGTTACAGGAAGATGAGCAACCCAGACAGTCACCTGACATAGGAATGGTTTTTTTCTAGTTTGGGTTTATATTACAGTTGCAATGTAGAGTTAAAATTCAAGTATCATTGGAGTTAGTAGAGGCCAAGCTCTATAACAGCCAAGAGATTAAAAAGGAAGGTATAAAAAGCAAACAGTATCTCTCTTCCCCTCCCTCCTTACCTCTCTCAGAGGTAGGGAAGCTCAAAAGAGGGCAAATGAACTATTGCCCCTGATATAGATAATGCGTTACTCAGTCCTTTGTGGGGGATTGGCTGGGGGGGGGGTGCATTTTATAATCATCCTGATATTTGGAATTGCTTTGCAGTATTAAGTGATATCTTTCTCCTTCTTTTCTCTGTCTTTAATGAACAGATACCATAATACCTTATTTCAGAATGTGATTGGATTTTTTCTCTGTATTATATGCATTTTGATTTGTATTTGGCCAGAGGTATGATATATTAAATAGCTCATATTTATCTGAGGGTTTTTTTTATCTGTTTCTTAATGTTGAGAATCACAAATAGCTATGTGGAAGGCTTCAACCAGCCTGATTACAGTGGATGTGCAATTGGGTTGAGGAATGTGTACTCAGAGCTTATGATCACTGGCCCGACTGAGTCTGGGTGATGCATGTGGCTTTCCAGGGATGCTGCTATTTACATCTGTTAATGGCACTTCTTGATGGCCAGCTCCTCAATGAGGTGATATGCAGCAGCCTGGAGACGAGAGACCAAGGCTGCAGATGTTGCTGGGCTCCATTAGGCAGGACCAGGAAAGCTCGTCTGGTAGGCTTTGTATTTTTTTTCTTAAGAGAGAAGAGAGAGGGGGAAAAAAAGAATGAAAAGCATTACTTATCCAGGTATGGGGGAAAAAGACAGGCAGGCATGAAAAACTGCAGTTACAACTGGGGTTCAAGTGAAAAGAAAAAGAAATGGAACCAGAGGATAGAAAGGGAAAAAAAAGCATTCACCCTTGTATAAGAGGGAATTAAAAGCAGAAGAGGGCTGGAGTGGTTGAATATGGGGTGGGCAGAAGGGAGGGAGAAATGCCACCTATACCCCTTATAAGCCAACATCATTTATCTGTATGACTGAACAGATATTGCTGAAGATAGAGCAGAGAGTTGCATAAACAAACCACACTGCAGCAAAGAATATTCTTCTCCCCCCCACCCCAATCTCCCCTCCCTTGGTTTTACGGTGCTGCAGAAAAGCAGCAGTACAGAGAATCTCTCTGGGTAAACGTCATGATAAATCCTTCCAGAAGGAGTATAGGAGATGTATTTCAATGTATACCTGGAGTAACCAAGAAATATTGGTTACGTTGTTCCTCTCACGAGAAGCACCTTCAGATAACTAAGGTGCAGTAACGTGGTCCTAGAAAGTTAGGAGGTAATTTTTTATGAGAGGTGAGTGACTTCTCTGTTCCCTGTTCTACTCTAATCATCTTTAGTCTTGGAATCCTTTTCTAGGAGGGATCTCATGAAGGCTGCAGAACATGATATGTCCTGGGGAGCCATGGGTTTGTTTAGTTCTCAGTTCTGCTTTGTTCTTTCCGACTTTTTAAAGCAGCCCCAATAGTCGGGACTGTGACAATACAAAGTGTGAAATTCTATCACATTAAAGTTGCACAGCATAGTCTAGTGAGTACAAGTATGTCATCTTCAACCCCTTCTTTCCTTATGGAGCAAGTGTTGGAGGCCCTGTTTATATATAATCTCATATCTTTGGAAGATTAACTCTGAATAAACAAGAAATCAAAAATTATTGGAAGGAACTTCAGAGGCCATCAAGACTAATCCATACTTAAACAAGCATTCTCTGTAACAGCATGTCTGATAAGTTCATTCAGTCAGTCAACAAGCATTTATTAAATGCCTGCTGTGTCAAGGCACAGTGCTGGGTGCTGGGGACACAAATACAAAGAATACAATAATCCTTGCTCTCAAAGAACTTAAAATCTTAATGGTGAAGATAGCAATTACATATTTAAATCTGTACAGAAGAAATATAAAGAGATGAAATACAAATAAATACAAAATAATTAAATATCAAGTAGTTGGGATGAGAGGGAACTAGCAATGGGAGGGGAGAAGAGAATGAGAAAGGGCTTCATGGAGAAGGTCAGTTAATAAACTTTGATTAAATACCTGCCATGTGCTAGACAGACACTGCTAAGTACTGGAAGTAAAAATGTGAAAAAGAAAGTCAGCCCATTCCCTCAAGGAGCTTACAGTATAATGGAAGAAGACAAAACACACAAAAAAGCTGAAAGTGGTTGGGAGTGGGAGGAAGAGAAGGTACCCAGTGAGGGGCCATGAAGGAGTTCAGTCCAGGGAATGTAAGCTAGTGGGGGAATTGAGAGATTACTGGCCTGAGATCCTTTTTAAGTGTAGGCTTTTGGAGGAGTTCTTTGCTCCACCCTTCAGTTAGAGGAACTGAGGGTATTGAGGATATTAATGAAGTATGAGTACCAAAACTGATGCAGTTTTGCAAGATGATGATGAGGAAGCCATGAGGGAGGCCCATCCAAAGAATACTAGTTGGTGGGAAATGAATGTTGTGATTGAGCTCAGTCTTTAAGGAAGAGATGTATTCTAAGATGCAGAGGCGAGGAGAGCATTAGAGTCATGGGAGATAGCGATTGAGAAGGCATAGAGACAGATGGACTGTCAAGTGTGAGCAACACAGAGCTGGTCAGTTTGGCTACATCAGAGTACAAGAGGGAGATAATGTCCAATGAAAGTAGAAAAATAGGTTGGGTCCAAGAATTTGAAAAAGTAAACAGAAGAGTTCCTATTTTATTCTAGAAGTAATGGGGAGCCATTGACATTTCTTGGGTAGGGAGATGATATGGTCAGGTGTGCTGCACTTAAAGAAGATTATTTTGGCAGTAGTGGGTAAAATGGACCAATGTAATGAAACACTTGAAGCAGAGAAACCAGCCAGGAGACTGTTGCAGTAATATAGGTGAGAAGTAATGAGAGTCTGAACTAAAGTAGATTAAATGATAGTATAGTGGTAGAAAAGTGAAGATTTGGCTACTGGTTGGATTTATGGCATGACAGGTTGAGGAATTGAGAATAGTACTAGGGTTGCAAAATGTGGTAAACTGGAAGAGTGAAGGTCCATTCAAAAGACAGAAAAGTTTGGAAGGAAGAGTGAGGATTTGGGCAAAAAGAGGAGGTCTATTTTGGACATGCTGACTTTGAGATGTCTCTGGGTCTTCTTTTTTGAAATGTCTACTAGGCATTTGGTGACATGGGACTGAAGCTTAGTGGAGACACTAGTACTGAAAGCATAGATCTGAGAGTCATCTGCATAGAAATACTGATTTAACCCATGAGCACTGGTGAGGTGACTAGTAGAGAGAGAAGGCCTAGGACAAAGCCTTGGGTACAAACATTGTTGGGGAGGTGATGTTAATCAGCTTTGATTAAGACCTCTAGTAAGAGAGAACCTACTACCTCCTAAAGCAGCCCATTTTACTTCAAAAAGAAATCTTTATTATATTTTATTTCCAAATCACATTTATTAAGTAGCCTCTCTATAGCACTTTAACGTTTACAAAGTTCTTTAAATATGAGGTTTCGAGCCTGAGGGACTGGAAGGATGGTGTTTCCCTTTAAAAAGAAGAAAAGTATCCAAAAAAGCTAACCAAGATATCAAAAAATTTGCCTGACGTTATATGAAATGTTCAACATGCATCACCTCTTGCCCAAATCTGCAAACAAGCAGGGTGGTGTCTTTTTTCTTTTTCAATAATCTTTGTTGGTTTCTTTTTTTTTTACATCTCCAAACATTTCTTCGGTATCTCTCCCCCTCTTTCCTTTCAGAGAGCAATCTAGTATAATAATAATTTAAAGAAAAAGAAATAAAACTCCAGTAAAACTAGATAAATACATTGAAAAAGTCTGAAAATAATGTGCATTGTACAACATCTGTGGACCTCTCATCTCTGCAAAGGAGGGAGTTAGGAATATCTTCCTTTGGCTCTTCTTTAGGTCTGTGCTCATTCTTTACATTTTTATAGCACCCACTTTTTTTTGTGGATTTTCCCCCCATTTATATTGTTGTAATTGTGTATATTGTTTACTTGGCTCTGCTCATTCACTGTATAAATTCATGGAGACCTTTCATTCCATAGTCGGTGGACATCTACTATGTTTTCAATTTTTTGCTATGAAAAAAATCACAAAAAATGCTGCTATGTAAGCAAAGGCTTCTATTTTATCTTTTGTAATTGATCCCTTCCTTTGGGAAGATATTTAAAACTTGAATACTGAAGAAGTTTGGAATATCTGCTGTGAAAAGTAGCCTAGAGTTAATTGGAAAAGAGTCAAAAGATTTGTGGGCATGTAGGTGGTACAGTGGAGAGAGTGCCAGAACACTCCTCTTCTATGAGTTCAGCTCTAGCTTCCGTTACTAGCTCTGTGACCCTAGTCAGGTCACTTAACCCAGTTTTCCTCAGTTGAACTGGAGAAGGAAATGGTAAAATATTCCCGTTTCTTTGCCAAGAAAACCCCAAGTGGGGTCATGAAGAGTTGGATGTAACTGAAACGACTGAACAGCAACAAAATGACTATTGAGCAGCAGTAAGGGCCCAGTTTATATTAGATTGAATAGAAAAGAGGGAAAGGTAGAGGCGTGTTCAGCGCTGTAGGAATACAGATTCTACCACAAACACCCTAGGAAAACTCTAAAAGTTTGCGAGAAAAAAAAACAACCCAATGATACAGAAAGCCAAAGAGGACTGACTGTAATGACTACTCCATCTACTCCAGAAAAGTGCTAGAAACTTGAAGAGGCTCGGAGAGTGGAGACAAGCCAGGTTAGATAAGAAATGGGGCCAGACCAGAACCAGGCAGTCTGAATTTGAATCACAGCGGGAGATAGGCCATACCAGTGCCAAAGCAACCTCTGCTCAAGCCACAGCAGGAGAAAACACCAGGAGAGCAAAGCACCTGGGATCCTGCAGAAGGCCTGCTACCAGAGGAATCAGTAGCATATTCTTAGGGCCTTTCAGGGTTTTAGCAAGAGACTAAAACAGTTCTGTGTTTAGGAGAAAAGAACAATGCCAGAACTTAGGTAGAGCCACCAAGAAACCCAAAAATTCCTACTGAGGGGGAATGTCTGATATTAACCACAATATCCAGCACCAAGCAGGGCCTGCCCACATCATCCAAGAATATAGGAGGGAGGGACGGCTAGGTGGTGCAGTGAATAGAGCACCAGCCCTGGAGTCAGGAGGACCTGGGTTCAAATCCAGCCTCAGACACTTAACACAAAAACTAGCCGTGTGACCTTGGCCAAGTCACTTAACCCCCAATTGCCCTCCAAAAAGCAAAGAATATAGGAGGAAGCAGAATCTGACTCAGGCACAGAGTCTCTATCTAGAAACTGAGGCTAGAAAAGGGAAAACTACCAAACCAATGAAGAAATACTGTGGATTGAAGAGAAGCTCAAAAGTTAACCCCAGGAAAATAATAAATCCACAATAAGTCCAGGTAGATCATCAGGGAAAAAATTATTTGACTCTATGGACTACAGAGAAACATTAAGGAAATGTGTTAAAAGCTACACGGTATGATGGTAGGTAAAATGATGAGGAAAAGAATGGGAAGAAGAATCAGTAGATAACCATAGTGAGAAACTTTTCACGTAAATTCAAGTCACTTATGGAAAATTGGAATGGGCCAAACAGAAAACAGTTACTCCTGGTAGTAATAAGTAGTATTAAGTAATAAGAAGTAATAAAATAAAAAGATTAGGGGAGTAAAAGAAAATATAAGCTCTACATAATTGAAAATAACTGACCTGAAAAATAGATCATGGAGATAATAATCTTAGAATCACCAGATTATCTGGACATTATGACTAAATAAAAAAAGCTGGATTTCATAATTTAAGAAATCATAATGGGGAAAAGATAAATTCTGCTTTGGACACAATAAGTTTGAGATGTCTTCTGGTCATCAAATTCCAATTATCTTAACGGACAGACAGTTCGTGAATCAGGACTGGCATTCAGAAGAGTCTCAGGCTGATGTAATCAAGTGAAAGTGTAGAGGGGAACTGACAAGAACAAGCATTTATACTATACTATTTATAGATATAGATTATATAGTATTATAACTATACAGTGCCAGGCACACTGCTCAATGCTTTTAAAAGATTTTCTCATTTGTTCCTCAACAACCTTGGAGTTGTTGGCGTTATTATTATCATCCCCATTTGACAGTTGGGGAAACTGAGGCAGTCAGTGCTAAAGTGCCTTGCTCATGGTCACAAAGCCAGTAAATGTCTGAGACTAGGTTTGAATTCAGGTCTTCCTGACTTCATTTCCAATACTCTGTGCCATTTAGCACCTAGATGTCAGCACAGTACTCCAGGGTTAGGGTTTGCTTCCTCTTCTGGCTTCAGTGAAATGGGGATTGACTATAGAAGAACTCTTTTTTTAATCTCTGGAATGCTGACTAATCTACTACATAACCAAGAATTTAGAGAACATTTATTACTAAATGGTAGGGATACACAGATATAATGGACCAATCTCCTGTCCAGTGTTTAAACAATAAATCCCATGAATTCTTTTCACTAACAAGTCAGGATTCTTCTCTGCCTTTTCAGATTAAAAAAAACAAAAACTCTCATAACTTAATTTTAAAAAAATTTCAGTTCCAAATTCTCTCCCTCCTTCGATCCCCTTCCACAACCATTGAGAAGGCAAGAAATACAATACCCATTTTATATATGAAATTCAGATCTTTTTTCTTTGTTTTTAGAGTCCTTCCTTTTTTCTTTTTTACAAAAAGGACACAATTATTTGTGATGAGATGGAAGGTATTGAGTTATTATTCCTTGAGCCCCTTAACTTCTGGGAAAGTAAATGAAATCTAGGATGGAGACTAGACTGTATTTTGATCACAGTTGATGGTTATTTGTTTATCTAAAAAGACAAACATGTATTTTGCAGATCATGACAGTACTTCCTGGAAGTGAGATCCTGAGCCCTTTGTTATTCTTATTAGTAACAACCCCTAGAGGACCTTGGGTCAAATTGCTTGTGAGCACTTTGACAACCATACTCAGCTTGTGTGCCTTCTCTTACTAACCCATTGTCATGTCATTACCAGCTACTTACTTCTCTAATCTAGACCTGTCAAACATTGGGTGACTGACTAAAATGTAATTGGGAAATGTTGAACAAAATAAATAAAAATGCAATAGTACCTAGTTAATGTTAATATGTGGTTTTCTAAGTCAGTATGAACCTGCAGGGGGTGGCCTCTTTTCTATTTGACTCTGACATCCCTGCTGTAGTTTATCATCTCTTCTTTTGTCTTCTTTCTTGTGCTTCTTGACTGTTTCCATCTCCTGCAGCTGGAGTCCTTCTCTCTTCCTTTTCCTCAGTTCCTTTTTCTTCTTAGCTCCTCATGTCCCTCTGGTTTGAGTCTTTTATTTCCTTATCCTTTGATTTAAGTCCATCTCCTCCTTCAACTTTTCCTTTATTTCTCCCAGATTCCATTTCTTCATATTCAGTCTTTGTCCCCTCCCTCCCTCCCTCCCTTCCTTCCTTCCTCCAAAGTGATCTTCTTTTTCATTTTCTGCCTTTGCTTTCTACTTCCCCACACCCTTTTGCAATAGAATTTTTAGCATATCAGAGTTAAGACACAAAAGAAACAAAATATGTTTATTCTTTTATTTGTGTGTTTATTTTATACCTTTGCAGATTGGCATGGTAGCTTGGAAAATGACGCTCAAGAGTCCTGAGTACCCAGAAGGACGAGATATCATTGTTATTGGAAATGATATCACCTATCGAATTGGGTCCTTTGGGCCTCAAGAAGATATGCTATTTCTGAGGGCTTCTGAGCTTGCCAGGGCAGAAGGTATCCCTCGCATTTACGTGGCAGCCAACAGTGGAGCTAGAATTGGATTGGCAGAGGAAATACGCCATATGTTCCATGTGGCCTGGGTGGATCCTGATGATCCTTACAAGGTAAGAAGACTAAAATTAAGGACCAAGGAAGCACAATATGGTAGCAGATGATTTCTGTATAGAATAAGACAGGTCATCTATTATGATTTGGAAATTTGAAATTATATCAGTTGGAAACCACAAGTTGAGAAAGGGCCTCTGGTTGAAGCAAAGGTTAGGAATTTGGGATTAACTACTAGCAATGTATAGCACTGATTTCTTTGAATCTGAGGATTTTTCTTCATGGTTCTTCAGTTATCTGTTTCCCCTCTACACAGTTGAATTCTCCTGACACTATTTAGATTTGAGAAATTAAGGTGTAATAACATAAAAGAGTCTCTGTAGTGATATCTCTAAAAAGAACTGTCATTAAAGGCCAAAGAGTGATGTATCCTCTGAACCTGATGGAAATGAAATGAATGAATTGTGTTTGAAGTTCAGGCTGAAAGCTGTCTTTTTTCACAGGTAGATGGTCAGTGACTAGAGAAATAGTCACTTAGATCTTTCAAAGCAGAACTGACCATGCTAGTATTATATTAGACAGTGCCTTTTAGGAAGGGATGTGGCAATTTATAGGTGGCTTTGGAACAGGCTGCATAATACATGTTTTGCTGCATCTGCCAACTCTATGATATCAGGAAATAACGAGTTAAAACCATTTGTGCTTCACAGGGATACAAGTATTTATATCTGACTCCTCAAGATTATAAGCGGGTCAGCGCCCTCAACTCTGTTCACTGTGAGCATGTGGAGGATGAAGGGGAATCCAGGTAGGTGCATAGAGAATGGGGGATGTGTTTTTCTGTTTTTCTGGTGAATGTAGTAGTAAGTAATGTCAGCATTGTTGCTCACGTAGAATCATTGCAAAAATTGTTATAAAGTCCTGGATCAGGAATGAGTCAGGTCATAAATCAGTAAATGTGAAATGTTGACTTCTCTGAATATGTTGTAGTAAGGCTAAAATGCAGCATAGCAGAATAATATAATCAAAGACATGATATGTGGGAGGAGTTCTGAGTTGGGAAGGATTTTCCCTACCAGTAATGCTCAGTGAACACATGAGTGTTTGTCAATGTGTGGTATGTCTTGTGAAAGCATGAGCACATCTTTTCCAGAATTGGGACTGTTCAGTATCCAGAAAGTACCCTCTGGTTTCATTCCTTGAGTGAAAAAACCTTAATGGAAATGAATATTGTGCCCAAAGGGAGACCCTAAATACCAGCAGAGTCCAAATTGAGGAGGGATTGGAGGAGGATAAAAGCACAGAATGAACAGGAGTCTGGGAAGTAGGTACAAAGCCCCAGGACTGATATCTAGGACGCAGAAAAAAAGAATTGATAGAGAAGATAGAAATAAAGAAGGAAACGGAGATATAAAAAGGAAACAGTAAAAGCCTCTAGGGTATATTTATTTATTGTTTCAATTTGCAAAAATATACCCAGTGCCAAGGCACATGTAGAAAAACAAATAATATATGCTCACCTCTGCTTTTCAACTTTGTAGTTTTCCTTCCTGTTATTAGCACCATTCACCATCTCCTATTTCCCTTTGTCAGCTAGTGCTCCCAATCCCCTGTCACGAAGACTAATGAGTATCTAGAGTGCTTTCTGGGCTACTTGGGCAACATCTCATCTCTACATTCACTTCACCTGCTCCTTCAAAAAAACCATGGCTGGGGGTGGGGGCGGCTAGGTGGCATAGTGAATAGACCACTGGTCCTGGAGTCAGGAGGACCTGAGTTCAAATCTGGTCTCAGATACTTAGCACTTACAAGCTGTGTGACCTTGGGCAAGACACTTAACCCCAATTGCCCTGCCTTTCCCCTCCAAAAAGCAAAAAAAAATTAAAAAACCACGGCCAGAAAGTGGTCACTATGATCCTTCTTCCCTTTAGTTTTTGACTTAGAAAAGGAGATGTTATAGAGTCTTGGGCTCCTCCCTCCTACTGTTTCACTATATTGGTTCTCATCATTAGAAGACCTACTTAAAATCTCCATTGTTTAATGATGACTGCACATCGTACCAAGGAGTACCCTGCTCCTGTTCTGAAGAAATTTGCCTTTTAGCAAGGAAACATAAGGGCATACTTCATTATGAAGCAAGGCAAAAGGAAAAGGGGCATGCATGAAATAAATAATGGAAAGGAAGCTGGGTGCTAAATTTAAAAATTGACAATTTTTTTTTGCAAATTTTTAATAATGATTATTTTATTTCTTTGGTATTCATAACTTGGCTTGGTTGTATCTACTAGGTATAAGATAACGGATATTATTGGGAAAGAAGAAGGACTTGGTGCTGAGAACCTCAGGGGTTCTGGGATGATTGCTGGAGAATCCTCATTGGCATATGATGAGATCATCACCATCAGCCTGGTAAATCTCTTAGTAGTCAGCATAATTTTTTTTTTGAAAAGTGTCTTTAAATTCATCTCCCTACTGTTATAACCAGGGTGGGACAGTGATTTGGAGAGGCTTTTTTAAGCTCTACAGGGATAATCTATCCCAGAAAGTTCAGTTTGGGTCTGAATTAAATTATCTTAAAATGCAATTTAGGGTGAATTCAAGTTTTAGGCCTTGTACAGTTTAACTGTTGTCACATAATTGTCACAGCTGTTAATTGTTTATCTACAGCTTACTTTTAGTTTAGTCATGGTAATACAAATCAAGGCTAACAGGAATAGTTGAAATCACCAGGTAAACCAAGTACCTCCATTAGTTTCAACCTTCACATGCTCCACTGGCTATTTTACTAGAGCTAAACAAGTAGCAGCATGAATTAGTTGGAGTTTCATTTCTTCTCATTCCTCTGATTTAGTTTGTTTGTTTGTTTTGCTTTTTTGGAGGGTGATTGGGGTTAAGTGACTTGCCCAAGGTCACACAGCTAGTTTTTGTGTTAAGTGTCTGAGGCCGGATTTGAACTCAGGTCCTCCTGACTCCAGGGCCGGTGCTCTATTCACTGCGCCACCTAGCTGCCTCTATTCCTCTGATTTAGTAAACGTGACAAATAGTTGTGAAATGGGTAAGAGGTAGAAAACATAAGGAAAAAGCAGGGAGTCTGAGTGATCTATAACGTGTTTGATTGAATTCATTCTGACTAATCTGATATTACCTGTGTTTCATTTTGTAGAATTGTAGAAACTCAGAATTGGAAGGGATTCTAGAGGTCACCTAATCTCATTCTTACTAAGCAGAGAATTCCCCTCTCAGTACTATAGCTAAGAAGTAATCTGGCTTCTGTTAAAAGACCTCCAGGAGAATAGAGCAGTTCATTTCATTTTTGAATAGCTTTAATTGTTAGCAGGTTTTTATTTTTATCGAGTCAAAATCATCCTTTCTGCAACTTCCAACCATTGCTCTTGGTTTGGATTTGGAGGACCAAGAGAAACAAATCAGATCATTGTTCCACAAGACAATCCTTCACACACTTGAATTGCTGTCATATCTCCCTCTCTTGGTTCTGTTTTCCATGCTGAACACCTCCAGTTTCTTCTGCTAGTCCTGGCATGGTTTCAAGTCTTCTCACTATCTTTGTTGTATTTTATTGGATGGATTCCAACTTAGCAATCTCCTTCTGAAAATGTGACAGCAGAATTGAACATAGTATTATAAATATTAGCTGACCAAGGCAGAATATAGAAGTATAATAACTTCTTTCATTCTGGACATTATGTTTGTACTAATATCTAAGATCACATTAACTTTTTCAGCTACCATGATCCCCTCTGCACTACAACAAAACCCACAGTTCTTTATCATGAACTATTTTTTAGCAGTGTTTTCCCCTATAGTGTACTAATGTAGGTGATTTTTTGGAACCTAAGCATGGTACTTTACATTTATCTCTATTAAATTTCACTTAATTGGATTTGGTTAATTTTTCTAGCCAATAAAAGTCTTTTGGGATTCCAATTCTATCAGTTAACATGTTAGCTACCCATCCAAGCTTTGTGTCATCTGCAAATTTGATCTTTGTGAAAGTTTTTGTTTGAAATGTTGAATAGAGCAGGACCCAGGACAGTACCCTATGATAGTCCTTTAATATCCTTTTCTAGGTTGACATCATTCCATCATCAATCACTTCTCTTTACATTCCGGTCATTCAGCCAATTTTCAGTCAACCTAACTTCCCTCATTTAGGACATATTTCTCTTTTGTCTTCAAGGATATCATGTGATGCTTTGGCAAATACCTCCCTTCTTGTCCTGTTTTACAGACATCTGACAGTTACTTCAGTAATGTAAAATTAAATTAAAGTAAAATAAAAAAATTACTACATTGCTCTCAGTAATGCCTTCAAGTTCTTCCAGGTCCCTGAGATGGTATTTGTCTAAGCCAGAAACTTGAACTCATCAAAAGCAACTAGCTGTTCTCTTGCCATGTCTTCACTTTATCTTGATTTCAGTGCCTTGTTAATCATTTTTATTCTGTATTTTTCAGTCTGAAAATCATTTTCCTTAGGTTAGAGCCTTTTAAAATTTGAGAAGAGTAAAATAAGACTTGAGGAACATTGTCTTACTTTGCATTATCCATTTTTATTATCCTGTCTCTCCATTTCTTATCTTTCTTTGTCCCTCAGGATGACCCAGAAAAGCCCTTTTTTGTTGTCTTGAGTTTGTGGAAAGTCATAGTTTGTTTAGGGTTTTAGTATTCTTAATGTGTTCCTTTTTTACTTGACCTGAGAAATTAGCCCTTGTAAGTAGGAAAGAAAAAAAGAAATGCCCCATGACTGGTAATGTCTGATATGTAAATGTCGGTGTACTCTTAAATTCACTTATAGATAACAGATGTCTAATGTATGTATTGTTTTTTTTTCTCTCTCTTAAGGTAACTTGCCGGGCCATTGGAATTGGAGCTTATGTAGTCCGATTGGGGCAGAGAACCATCCAAGTTGAGAACTCACATTTGATTCTGACAGGAGCTGCAGCCCTCAACAAAGTAGGTTCATTAGGTTTCTGGGGGAGTTTTAATGAAACTTTTTGGTATTGGGTATACATTCTGAATTCAGTGGTGTGTGTGTGAAAGTAATTCAAACTTTTCTCTTTTCTTTCTTATCCCTGTTGGTTCTTCTGTCTTTCTGGAGAAGCCAAAAATTGAATGCTTCTTTGGAGTGGAAGAGGGGCTTCTGTCCCCCAATTCTCTGGTCAATATGTGGTTTTATTAATGAAAATTGATATGTCCTCATGGGTGTTTTGAGCTTCCAGGACAAAGAGGGCTATGTTTATTGCTCTGAGAATACAGGAGATACCAGGATGTTTTAAAACTTTTATGCTGCTGAGCCAAATTACTGATTCCTGCATGTCCTATTCTTGTCCCTTCTGCCAAAAAAAAAAAAAAGTTGCTGTCTTCATTCTTCTCTTTCCCTGCTGCATTTATTCCTTGAGTTTCTTTCTTTTCATTGCCTTTCTTCTCAGCTTCACTGATTCAGTTTTTTGTTTAGACAAAGCTAGATAAGTTTGATTTGCTCTTCACCTTTAGATCTTTTGTTCTTTCAAAGGAGTATCAATGTCAGTATCTATCTCCTGACATTTGGGTCTGAGGGCTTGCCAATGTGGCATGGGCTGACCTTTGTATGTTTTAGGTAGAAATAGGAGGACTCACTCAAAAAAAAAAAAAGACACCTGTCTTGTGCATAGCGTGTGCTTACAAAAGTACAGATTTATAGGAAGGCTGTCATGCTGGGTGAAGAGGTGCTGTGGAGAGTGATCCTCTTTTAGCCTCTAGGTACACATGTGTTTTTTTTCACATTGAAAGGAATAGTTAATGAATTTGATTCTTGTAAGGAAATCATGTGAAATAACCGAATACATGCAAAACAACAGTGGTTCTGGTTTTCTCAGTCTAATTTCATAAGTAGACCACAGATATCACATTTGCTCCCACTTTGGGTGTGATAAACTTTTGCAGCCTTTCTCCCAACACAAGTTTAGAAAATTTTGATCTCATGCCCGACACCCTGCAGGGGACTGAGCCTTCTAGAGAAGGCTAGTTGATATTTGGAGATTCTCTACTATGATTTGAGTATCAGGTAAAAGAAATAGGGAAGGGCTTTGGCCATTGATCCCTTTGGGGAAGACGTTAGTGTACATTTGGTTCCATTGTTTTTCACAACAGAATCTGTAAGGTGAGATTTAGGGGAAGCAGCCATGTGCTATGTACTGGCCAGTTTACACAGGGCCCATGCTAAGAAAAGACAGCTACAACTCGCATAACATACCTGACTGACCTTCCCTTTGGGGGAGTAGCCAGGGAACAGAAATTGTACACTGCCACTACTGGATGAGATTACTGGAGGGGGAAAACAGCTGAGAGCCTTAAATTTTTTTAAGTTGCTTTTTTGGTTACTTCTTTATGATGAGAAAATGATGAATGTCAAAGAGAATTGTAGGTACCCTCTTCCACTGAGATAGCGTTCAAAGTGAATCCCTTGTTTGCTTGCTGCCCTTTGCATACATGGGTAGAAAGCTAATTTCCAAAATGCATCCTTTTTACATTGGATTTTATTTTTCCCCTGGATAATGGGCTGTGTGTGTGGAGAATCTTATAGAAATCAAAGGTATTTATTTGTCTGGAAATTTGCTAGTTGAATTTCATTCCTGCTGTAAAGCATTTTGTGCTATGTCTTAAATCTATTGGCTGAACTGTTACTGATCACGTTCATTATATTCACCTCCTCTCTAGCCCACAGTGTTAAAGGAAAAGTCTAGTCGCAGGGGAAAAAGACACTAGGGCTACAGCTGGCCCTTCCCCAAAGATTGCTCATGTCTTATCCTGAAGAACATGAACTTGCTTGTTGAAGACTGGAGGGCTCAATTCTGTAGCTTCTCTCATCCTGTTTTGAAGGTTTTGCCCTCTGTGTTCATTGTGTCTCAGCCAGATTCATGAAGACCGTCCTTACATGCAGTCCTTTTGCCCACCTGGTACGAAGAGAAAACTGTTTCACAACTACATTTTCACCTTCACTCCCTCTTCCCCAATGTCTTCTACTCTCTCTGTGCTATGTCCCTGGTCCTTTTCTGTTTTTGTGTGTGCGCACGCACGCGTGTGTGTGTGTGTGGGTGTGTGTGGTGTAGTGCAGTGTAGTGTAGTGTATTCAGGGATGCACATGGCTTCTTCTCTGTTTATCTGCATGCCTATCTCTGTGTGTTTCTGTTTCTTTCTATCCCCCCTAGTTTTTGATGTCAAGATGTCTCAGGTTCCTCAGTGTCTGTGTATCTTTCTTTGTGTGTCAGTGTTTCTCTGTGTCTCTGATTTACAATGGAGCCTCCTTTATTTTAAGTCATATCACTTCTGCCCATGACAGGGGTGTCAATGTGTATGTAGATATAAGGGCCATGTGCAGACTTTTAGACCATATGTGTTTGACCCCCACCTTTTCAAGTCTTAATCTTTTACATTAAATATTGGGGTGAGGGCTTGGAAGACGGGGTACACAGAGGTTGTTTAAAAAAAAAAAACGTGTACCCGTGTGCCTGCCGATCCCGTTGACCCCCTTGAAAATGGAAATAATGATAATGCGCGTCTCCTGACTGCATCAAAGTATCAGCACATCAAAAGCCAGGAGGCATGAAATGCAAATGATAAAGTGAAAGCAGATGGATTGTGCATGATCGCCTGATGCCCAATGAATTTTAAAAGGTGCTGGTTTGCAGGGGGGTAGGAGGTGGGGGGGACTGAAATAAACACGTTATCCCTGCAATTTTTTTTGTTCCTGACGCTCACTCCTGACAATATTTTTTCACACTTGAGTGAGCACCCACTTCATCTCTCTCTCTCTCTCTCTCTCTCTCTCTCTCTCTCTCTCTCTCTCTCTCTCTCTCTCCCTCTCTCCTCTCCCAATCTCCCTCCTCCTCCCCCCACCATACACGTCTCAGGTCATGTCGCTGCAGCTCCGGTGGAAATAATAAGATATAAACCACGAGGTTGTTATTTGCATAGAAATAGCATGGAGCCCCGGGCAGCATGGGAGAAGGACACAGAGATCATTTGTCTAAAATTTTAATGAAAACTTTTGCTGAGGCAGAGATTTTTTTTTAACTTTCTCCCCACCCCCCTACCCCTCTTTTTCCTTGTCACTTGCTTAACATGGTGCGATTTGAAGTGAAAGAGTTGACACACTGCATATTATACTGGTGGAATGCAGTAACATGTAAATTTCAATTTGTTCCCTTTTTAATAGAAGTGGAGCTGGAGAGACTTGCATTCCCAATTTAATGCATTGCATACATGCTTCAAGCCTTTATAGCTACACTCCATCTCAGTGCACACCTGATGTTCCTAGTCCTTAGCTGACCTGTTTTTAATTAGTTTGGATCTTTGTGCCTTTGCTTCTAAAGACATTTTACTTTGAAAAAGACTTCTTTTTGTAGCACAGTAGTAACTTGCATAAAAAAATGTAAATGCTCATTTTATTTCCTATTATTACTTTGAGTAATTTAGTCCTTTTTTCACATGGTATTACTCTTTGCTATTTCATCTTTTGTTCTAAGAGCTGAGTGTTTTCTGAGTGAATATTTTTATTCCCTTTGGTTTCTGGTCTCTATATTTGCGTACTCTTTTCTTTTTTGTCTATGCCTTTGTATTTTTTGCTTCCTGAAATGACTTGCGAAATCTGCAAAATGTTTCTAAGCGAGGTAGGAAGATCTATATTCTATGAGTATTGAAGGTAGCAAAGTTAATACTTGATCTAATGGCAGAGGGACTCTTGAGTATCTAGATGGCCTTGTATTTGACTAAAATCTTGATTGACCATTGTTTGTTATTGTTCAGTTGTTTTCAGTCATGTCTGACTATGACCCCTTTTGGGAAAGATACTGGAGTGATTTACTGTTTCTTTCTCCAGCTCATTTGACAGATGAGGAAACTGAGGCAAACAGGATTAAGTGACTTTCTCAGTGTCACACAGCTAGTAAATGTCTGATGGATGGCAGATTTGAACTCAGGAAGATGAGTTTTGATGATTCCAGGCCTGGTGTTCTATCCACTGCTCCACCTAGTGGCCCAATTGACTATTGACAGGCATGTAAGATCATGTTTCCTACTTTCTAGTGCCTGACATTTTATAGATGAAAAGATTGAGGCCCAGAGGGAAAGTAACCTGATTACTGTAAGTGAAAGGAATTAGAGTTAGAAACAGAATATTTGTCCCATGTATTTGTGCTATGTGAAAACTTACTTGTGCTAAGCTTCTGAGAAGCCTGATACAGAAAAATGGTCTGAATTTCTTCCTTTGTTGCCTTAAATCATCCTAGGAATGTTACAGGTAAGCAGACTTTTTTCTGATAGTCATCAAGGAAAGTAGATCAAAGATGCCCAGTGCCCTAGGAATTTCAGGCTGTGGACAGCAGGCTATTTGGGTGGTAGGTATAGAACCAGGAGAGCTGAAAAATAACCCCTCAGGAAGACCCTCACCTCTGTACTGTAGATCTTGGCATGCTTGAACTTTAAAAAAGGAAAAAAACCTAGATCTACCTTTTTCTCTTAGTGAGTATACTCACAGGCCTGATCCCACTGTTGCCTGGCCCAGAAACTCTAACTCCTTTCTGACCTGGGCTAAGTCACTTCCTTAGGCACCCTGGTGTTGTATCACCATATTGGTGCCAGACTTAGTTCAGACACCTCATCAGCTTTAGCACTACTGTTCCAGAATTCCTAAACCCAAATGCTCTACTATTGTCATCCTGCCAGCAACAGAGGCTACAGGCAAGTGCCACCATGCCTGTGTTAGATCTTTAAGGAGTCTAAATGGTTCCCAAGAGGAATTGCTAAAGACAGGGGCTTGCCAAGCCAAGGGGCTTTGATTTTTGCCTTTTTTTTTTACTCTGTTTTTACTCAGTATAAAATGGTTAGTATTACCAGAGTAATAGCAGTGATAGACTAGGATGTGCTAGCATCTCTTAGGGCAAGACTATCTGCAGAGGAAGAAAGTGGAATCCACACCTTCTAGGTATTAACTTGAGGCATGTAGGTGGATTTGGAAACATGAAGTACTTGTGAGCTGTAGCTTCTTTGTGATAGGTGCCTCAGACGTCCCATTTGTCTTTCAGAAAGAATTTTACCTTCTCAGCTACTTCAGAAAATACCAGTTTTTCCTTCCGTTGAATGAACTAGAACCAAAAGGATTAGATATTGAGTGTGATTGGGCTGTGAGCCCAGCAATATGTTCAGTACTGTAAATCTTGTTTCTAATACTTCAAGCAAGCAAGCTACTTCCTTCTTTGAGCCTCAGTTTCTTCATCTGTATTTTATGTACAGCTGTCTATCACTGTAATTAGAATTGGTTGCAGTTAACAATATGTAAAGTGCTGTAGTTCCATTGTTGGTGGAATGATTGCTAAAGCTATATTGCACTATCCCCATACCTACCTGTGACCTTATGGCACATGGACTTGAAACCAAAGCTAGAAGATCTTTGGGACTGGGTGCGCCATGCCCGTGTGTGCGTGCGTGTGTGTGTGTATGTGTGTGTGTGCGTGTGTGTGGACATTGGTTGTTGACAGATGGTGGTATTGTGAAAAGAAAGAACAAACTGGCTCTAGGCAGTTGTTCTATCTTTATTCATCTGGTATGTATTCATTCTAATAGAAGAGAGTCCCACTGCCCAGTCCTAATGCTTGCTTGCCTTTACAGGTGGTCTTCCACAAACCAGGTAACAATTTAGGGTACATAAGCAGTTCCCAAAATTGAAGATATTGTTACACAGCATTTTGACTGTCAAGCTTTGTGAAGGTTGTCTTTGAACCCTGAGGTCACTTCTGATTGGGATATAGCATTCTCTTTCAAGAATCAAGCAATAAGCTTGTAGATTCTATGATTACTGTTTCTCTGAAGGTTAAAAAAAGAGGAAAAACTCCTATTACAGCCTCAGAAATAAATTTTAAATTGAAATTCTTATTTGTGCACTGCAGGAAGGTTTTCACTTCCCATATAGGTACTATCTCAAGATAATCAACATACTTGACAAAGCCATTAACATGAGAGGTACCATGTTGTGTCATGATAGGGTAGTATATGTGTCAGTCATCTGCTTATAAAAAGGTCCCCAAGGACTTGTTGATACAATAACCCATAATCACTCTAAGGATCAGTCCAGCAATTTGCATTTTTAAAAGTCCCTAACAACCTATTCTGACAATAGACAGTCCCAGCACTCCCATGCCTCCAGATGGGATCTCTCTCTTTTCTAAAAGGGCATTTTAGCCGCCTCTTTGAATGTTCCTTGCTCTGGCTGTAATAGTGAGGTCTTGGAAAGGATTACCTACTTAACTTCCACCTGTGCAAATTAGATGTTGATGGATCCGTTCTTTATTTTTTTTGTTTGCTTTTTCTGTTCTTTTTGTTTGGTGGGACCTCTATCTATGTCTGTAGTGAGTGACAAAATTTCTCTTTACTTTGTGAAATATCCCAGGGAATCTCAGGATTCCACAGAACAGTTTTTTTTTAAAAATCCATGTTCTCTACAGCTTGGAATTTTACATACTAGCAGGTTCACCTGCCCAAGGTTTCTTTTTCTGGCCTTATCACAGACACTCTCACTTGGTTCTTCAGGTAAGGTAGAACTGCCATTCAGAGCAATGTCATGGCAGCTGACTTTGCTGTCTTAGAATACTCTAGGATTTTGTGTAGATGGGTACATTGTGTTGAACATTATTGAGGAGTATCCAAAGCAGATGCTTATCTGTAGATCATGAATAACAAGAGAGCTGGAGTCCTGTAGAGTGTTGTCATAGGTGGAAGACATAGAAATTTACTTAATGTGTTTGGCACCTTAATTAGACAGGAATTTTCAAGTTTTTTGGGCATGTCTCAAGTTTTATGTTTTTTTTTAATTGTAGTATATTAGTCAAGTGGTATTTTTTATTTTAGTTTTTTTTTTTATTTTTTAAAGCAATTGGGGTTAAGTAACTTGCTCAAGGTTACACAGCCAGTTATTTTTGTGTGGGTGCCAAGTATCTGAGGCTGGAACCGATCCCGGGTCTCCTGACGCAGGGGCCGATGCTCTTACGCACTGCACCACCTGGCCACCCCTAAGCAATTGGGGTTAAGTAACTTGCTCAAGGTTACACAGCCAGTTATTTTGTGTGGTTGTTAAGTATCTGAGGCTGGAACCAATCTCAGGTCTCCCGACTCTGGGGCCGGTACTCTTACTCACTGTGCCACCTGGCCACCCCAAGTGGTATTTTTTAAATTTTATACATGCCAAATAGTATACATGGAGCACAGTTTATACCAGTTTATAACCAATGATCCATGTTAAAGACGTTTGAAAAACGATTATTATTGTGCATATTGTTTAGATCATACAGAGAGAGAATTTTGAGCCCTTATGCAAGAACCCTAGTATGGAGGGGATGTTTGGTTCTTACAGGCTTTATATATATATAATTTCTAGGAGGACCTACCAATCTGGAAAGAATTCGAAAATAGGCTCAGTGGTGAACTGTATATTGGTTGTCCAAGAATCAGGTATTTACTAACTGACCAATTTTTTTATTTTGCCATATAGCCTGCTAAAGCATGTAGGGTTATGACCTGAATGGTTAGATGGAACTTCTACCCCATTTAAGTCATGAATCCTTCCAGTATTACATGTGAAAGTAATCACTTCATTGTGAGGTCCACAATTTCTCTTTCCTTTTATTTTATATCCTGCTTGTGTTGGTAAAATATTTTCTATAGGTAAGGGGACACACATGGACTATTCATTCACTTTCTGTCATTGTCTATTTATGATTGTAGATTTATTGTCTTTATAAAAACTCAATATTTAAAAAAACCTTCAAAAATTTCTCTCTACTTTGTGAAATATTCCATGGAATCTCAGGATTCCACAGAACAGTTTTTTTTTTTGTCCCCTTCTAAAAGCCATGTTCTAAAAATACAGCTTGGAATTTTATATACCTATCAGGTTTACCTGCCAGAGGCTCCTTATTCTGACTTTCACCCCTCCCTCATTTTACAGTCACCTCTGTGGGATTCAGAGTCTCTGGTCATGGAGGAAACTTGCCCTGATCTTTCTAAGGAAACTAAACTGCTTAGAAATTTGACTCTTGACTAGGTTTTCTTGTAAAAATGGACTAACATATAAAATAGGTGCCCATGTTTTGGTGATAGTTATTTCAAGAAGTAGTCATGGAGGGGTGGCCAGGTAGCACAGCGAGTAAGAGCACTGGCTCCAGTGTTGAGAAGACCTGGAGATCGAATCCCAGGCTCAGACACTTAGCACCCACCCAGAAACACCTGGCCATGTAACCTTGAGCAAGTTACTTAACCCCAATTGCTGGAAAAAAAAAAAAAGAAGAAGAAGTAGTCATGGTCTGAATGAAATATGCCCTTTCCTGAGAAGGCCTATCACACAATGTAATAACCATCAGCCTCCATGCCTCTGCCTCCTACAAAGCATTAAGAAGAGGAGATGGCCCTGGCTGACAGATCTGGTCCCCTCTAATGTCTCTCATAAAGCCTTTCTCCTGATTTCTTCACCCAGTTGCTCTAGTATTCTCCCTCAGCCAGAGAAGCTTTAGCTTCACCTGCTTTCCAGTCAGTCAACAAGAATTATAGAGTGCCCATAGGATCCAGCTCTGTTATGCACCATATGCTGAATGGCCTTTTCCCTTTGCTTTTTCTTCACATGTTCATTGCTTTGGATTCCCAGTTCAATATCCACTTAGTGCTTTTTCTCCCAGCCTAAGGCCCAGGTTAATTAGCTTCCTACCCCCACCCCCTAGGAAAAAAAATTCCCAGATTCCTCTAGCAGTGTCTGCTCTTGGATTTGCAGTCAGTAGCCATCTCCAATAACCATCAGGCTGTCAGCTTTGCAGCTCCCCTCCACCTCCCACCTCCCCCATCACTCACCAGAGGAAAAAGAGAGCCAGAGCAGGAGCTTGAAATATATCATGCAATAGTGTATCATGAATTTGTTGTGAATCACAGTGGTGAAGCAGGTTTATTTATTTCTGAGACTTTAAATCAATACAAAGTAGGTCTCTTAGTTCTGAAGCTGGGATGGAGTGTGAAAAAATGAGCCCATTGTACTCTTAAAACTTTGGGGAAAGGAGATGACAGCTATATAATTCCATTTACCAGGCACTAGGGGCTTTAATGTGAAGGTGACAGGGAGCTCTTTGTGCATTTAGAGCACCATATCTTCTAAATAAAAGATCTGTAGACTTGATAGTGGAGCATAGCTCTGAGTTTAATAATCTCCAAGCATTAGACCGAGCCAATATGTTCCCAAGTCAGAGAGGTCCCCCCCGAACACTCATAAATTAAAAGTGCAAGAACTGCACACGTTGGTAGATTAGAAATGCAAGGATTCCAATCTGTTTCTAGAAGGAAGACAAACCTGAGCAAAGACTGTGTGTTCAGGCTGCTGTGTGAATATGATAAAGACTGAAAAAGCTAGTTTGCTGAGAAACCCGACTCCTGGCTGTTCATCATTCGTGGGAGCAGCTCCTGTGCAGGGCTCCAAATCTGGCCATGTCCCCTCTCGCTCAGATTGGCCATTATCACACAGTCTAATCAGCTAATGTACACAGTCAGAAGTGTTGAATTATGAAGGCAGAAGCTTTAAGAGCTGCTTTAGACTGAACCACAGATGGCAGGGCCCAGCCGGGCTTCCTGTTCTTGTCTGCTATGCTGTCTGCGACATCATCAGAACTGAAGCCTTTTACAGTTTGGTGTGCATGAATGAAATGGTGATACGAGGGCTGTTGGGGTTTCAAAAGACACCCCCACTTCAACTGACAACATAGTTTTCACATAACAAAAACCAAGACCAGTGAAACATTGAGTCCGCCTGTTGAATGTTCTCATTTTCTGTCTGTGAAGCATCTTTCTTCCAGCAAAGAAGTCTTATCTTAGTACAGTAGCCCTTCACAGGTGTGACTTTATATTGTGTGGAATCATTCATTTAAATCCAGCCCAAGTAAAATTCTAAAACAGTATAACTATGGCCTTGACTCTTTGGGTCAGACCAGCACCACTGGGATTAGCATCAGATATCAGAAAATGGAGCAGGTGCCCCAGATAGCTCTGACATAAGAGACTGCTCTAGTTTCCTCACTATGTTACAGATACACATCTGGGCACTTGAAGTACAACCCAGAGCAAATTAGGTCTAGAAATTAGAGCCAGCTTTTTTTCATGGAGTACAGAGAAATATTCATTCAACAGGTATTTTTTATTGGACCCCTACAGTGTGCAAAATTCTACTAAGTGCTGTGAGAGAGCAAAAGATGCTCCTACTCTCAGAAAGCTTATAATCTGGTGAAGGAAAAAACAAAAAATGGCACAATGGTCGTGTTACTATAGTGAAATAGAGAATTCTTGTTTCACTGAGAAAATAGTTGCAGGACTTGCAGAAGTAAATGTCACTCTTCCTGTAGGAAACTGACTATTAATATAGTAAATAGTCACATGCCCGTACCCACCTTCTCCTGAGCAGGAGCAATCATTGCACTGTCTGGTTATTAGGACTCTTTCCAAGTTGGATACCCAGATCAGTTTGGGAGGACCTATATGACTCTAAGACTGGGAATAAATTCCCCCCTGAATTTCCTGATGTGACTGTAGTTTGTTGCGAGCACTCTGATGTGCTAAGTGAACAGTTTAAATCCATCCCTATGATGAGTGATTTCTTCTGGCATCCTTTATTCTCTTCAGAAGCCAAATCCTTTCTCATGCATTTGGCAAGAGGCAACCATAAACTAACATGCTGCTTTCTCTTGTTCTTTACTTTAAAAATGAGCTCCTGCCCTCCACTCATTCCCCATTCATGTTCACCATCCTCCTGTCACCTAACCCTCTTCACTTTTTTCTCTGAACCTGGGCTTTCAGTCAGCATAAGTTGGGGGATAGGGTTGGGGATGGGAAGTTTCCAAGGGCTTCTGATCAGTGACCTCGTTGCTTTTCTGTTAAATGCTTTCTTTCTGTCTACCACTGTTGGTGCAGCCTCTCTGCCAAATTTCCCCTTCATCATGTGTGATTGGATCAGAAAATTGCTGCTCACTAGGAAATTTCTGACCCTAGTATGAATGGCCATGAGTCCAGCTGGGGCTCTCAAGTTATATGCTATCTCCACTTACCTCCAGCTGTATGTTATTGAGCTCTTTCCTTCACCCCCAAAGACCTCCATATCCTTACCCCACTAGGTGCTGGATCATACTCTCCATTTGGGAGGTTTGTGACATTGTGACAGTGTGTTAAGATGTTGCATCTAGCATAGATTTCCCTCACTGAACACACCTCAGGCTTTGGTGATGTTGCTGGCAAAGTGCCCTGTTTTGGAGCTCCCCTAAATACTGAGTTCCATCAGCCCTGGTCTTGTCTCCCCAGAGATTTAGTTCAGTTTCACCCTTGGACATATTCCTGGAGAAACATTTACACAGTATTATGTGCTGTACCACTTAAAATTGTTAATTGGAGATTGAATTACTTGTCAGCTTTTAAAAATGTAGTCCTCTCAGGTCAGGGAGGAGGATGTTAGCAGCACTGAGTGGATGAGCTATTACATTTTTTTCCTTCTTCTTGTCCTCCCTCCTCTCTTCTCCTAGACATATTCTACTACTGTTTTTCCTCCTTGTTAACCTTTTTTTTCTTTTACCCCTTTCTGTTTCTATCTGTTATTCCTTTGTCTTAGATTTCCTTTTCCATTTCCCTCTTGTTTCAGTTCCTCAGGAAGCTGGCAGATTCTAGTAACTTTAACCTGTGAATCATGAGTGGGATGCCTTGATAGCAGTTTTCCAGAATGTTTATAAAAATGTTCCTCATAGTAATCAAAGAATCATGACAAGGAGGGGACAGGACAGAGGTCTAGCATTATAATAAGTGATTTGTGGGCCCCTTCTGCCCTGAATTTACATTACAGACAGCAGGGCTGAAAGAAGAGTTTTCCTCCTCCATACACATACATAGAAGCAAACATGGAATTTAAGGATTGTTCTGTGCATATTAATTGTATCACCCTGTTTACGGATACACACAGGTGTCTATAGGCTTGCTTATGAAGATGCTTGTGCACAAGACCATGTTCTTACTTCTTCCCACCCACCAATAAATACTGTAGATGTTTTGCTTCTTTGTAAAGAGAAAGATGATTAAAAAATAAACTGGGCTAAGTTGCATCTGTGCACCTTTGTAAATATATCCTTGGCACCATGGTACCTGTGCTGACAGATATACTGACAAGTAAATACTGCACTCACTCAGTATCACAGTGATCTCATTTGCACAGAACCTCACAGCGCTCTGCCACTTCAGTCAGATGTCTGGATCGCTGGGGAAAGGAAGAACGTGTTTATCTTGATCTCCAAAAAGGGATTTAAAGGAGAGAGCAGGCGGTATATTAGGCTGTTTTCATTGCCTGTCAGCTGTGGTAAACCCAAGCTGTCTGCAGTGTCTCTAGATAAGTAGCAACAGCAGTAGCTGCCTTTGCATGTATGTACGTCTGCATTAGTTTGTAAGAGTCTTCTTACAGTTGTGAAATCTTAGAATATTCCTCGGGGTCTTTGAGGGAACCACTTAACGCTTATTTTGTGATTCTACTAACAGCTAGTGCTCTCTCTGTGCCCTTATTCCACAGGCCTGCTAATGACAATGGTTGGAATGCCTGTTCCTTGTAAATCTTATATTGAGAATGGAAGAGGAAGGGCACCTCTTTCTTAAGATACATCCCCTTAGGGGCAGCTAGGTGGTGCAGTGAGTAAAGCGCCAGCCCAGGAGTCAGGAGGACCCGAGTTTGGTTCGGGCCTCAGACACTTAACACCCACACAAAAAAAACTAGACATGTAACCTTGGGCAAGTTACTTAACCCCAGTTGCCCTCCAAAAAAAAAAAAAAAAGATATGTCCCTTTTCGTATTCCCTAGGTTCAGGGGCTGATTTGTGGCACTTGTTTTATGGTGATGAGTACCCAAATAAGGTACTAGTTACCATTTGGCTAGTGAGTTCAGGTGGGTGCTCCGTTTGCTGTCAGTAGCCTCTTAGTCTTATAACAATGATGATAAACTCATACTTTATAGAAAGCTTTATGATTTATAAAGTTATGCTTTCCAACAACCTTGTGAAATAGGTTATATAAATATTATCCCCATTTTATAGATGAGAAAACTGAGGTATAGAGGTCATGGCTTCCTTGTATATGCAGGTCTAGTAAGTGCCAAAGCTGGGGTTTTCTGATAAGTCTAGTATTTTCTTCTTGACCATGCACTGTGTACTTTTCACATATCCAGCACTGCTCATGAATGTGAGCAGATTGCCATTGATAATTCCACATGAAGCAGAAAATTTTTTTTTATTCTCATAGAACATAAGGCATTTCAGGTTACTTAATAAACATTAGGACAGATGTGTAAATAGTTAAGTTAGAAATTAGTGAAATTTATCCCCTTAATCAGGTGGTGTTGAAAAGGATTATTTGTGCTGAGTCCCTTCTTTGTAAATTGACTAGACTTGATCAGTGAGTTCTAGCTATGTTTTGGACTTCCTCGCCTTCAAATGCTGACCAGAGCTCATAGAATTAAACTGATGCAATGATTGTGGAGTTAGGCAGAAGGGATTGTGTCCCAGACCTGATCCTACCACCTTGGTTTAAGCCTTTGTCAAGAGGCATTCTAAAATCACTAAAACCGCTTGAGTCAGCAATGACCCTTATAAATCACAAGCTCCCTCATTCAGGCAGGCTACACTTAGATCACACAGTAGTCTAAGATGGACCGCTCTCTGTGCCAGCTTTGTCTTGAGCTTTCATTAATAGGGACAACTGCTGACATATGGAGGTGGCTCCATGTTTATGCTTTTGAATTCTGGATCCTCAAGATAACATTTTAGAGGAAGGTGCCCCTTCTACCTGCCATTATCTGTCTGGTGCAGAGAGAACTCCTTGCTTTCTTTTCCTTCTTCCCATTCCCCAACTGCAAGGATCATTTGAACACTGTATGTCAGTGTGTCTTCGGCTTATCTTGAGAAATAATTTTATTGTCTCTCCATTAGTTGATCTCTTTAACACTAGAACCAAGAATTTCCCATTTTGCCTAATACTATCTCAGTCCAGAAATAGTGTTTCTGAGTTGTTGTTCTTGCTGAATTGAAAGGCAAAAGAAATGTGTACTGTCTTCTCCAGAGCTTTTTGCTGAAGCGTCAGAACCTGAGTCTTAACCCGTGATAGAACAAACATGGGCTTAGATGCTAGATTCTGGCTTCTTCAAAACTGGTCAAAGGTGTTTGGAGTATGTGGAGAGTTGCAGGATATTTGCAGATCACTGAAGTGCCAAAAGCTTGAGGGAAGACTTCCATAGAAGGTGTTCTTGGTTAAGTGGACCCTAGTCTAATTATATCCATGTATTCCTGATACCCATCATTGGTCTTCTGTTTTGAGGCTGGGTAAGATTCTAAGCTGTTGTGCATTAGCGGGAGTTTTGCTGACAATACGCATCTCCAAGAATTCTAAGAAGTGACCACAACTCTAGTCTTCCCAGAAGAAGGAATGGAAATGCCAAATCTTGTAGTTTCTCTTTTTTATTCTTTTTCTGCTTTCATCTTTTAATAATTAAAAATATTGCCGATCACATTTAGTGACTTCAAGAGGGCAGCATTTTGTCCCAGAAGGACTAGTTGTGGGCCGCCAGGTTTATTACATTCATAAAATCAGAGCCAGATCAGAACATAGCTTCTCTGATTGACAGGGTGGCTGCCTCCGTTGGACTCCACCTACTCCTCTAGCCCTCCTCCTCCTCCCTCCCCATCAGCTGGCCACTTTGGTTTTTGGGGGGCTTTCTTTTTGGTATGTGTGTGTTTAAAAATATAAATGAAACAGGTATGTAATGCCCTCTGCCTGTTAGAAAGACTAAAGCCGTAAAAATAACAAACGGCGTGTATTTGCTAGAATGTCAAAGTTATGAGTTTATTTTGTAATGATGTGCTCCTGCCTTCATGAGGTAAACTGGCCGTGGCGGAGGTGTTATTAGTAATATGGACTCAGTGGAGCAGAAAGCCGAGTGACCGAGAGATCAGTGTATCAGTCAGTGAGAGGGCAAATGGAAAGAGACAGCAGGAGAATGAGAAAAGAGCTGTAGTGGCTGGGCTGAGATTAAAGACAGAGTTGGGAGGAGAATGAGAGTCCAGTGGTCAGAGACGTAGTGGGCCCTTTGAAAAAGCCACTTTGGGAGCACTACCTTGTGTGTATGCAGTGTAAGGTTCTACAAAGGATTGGTGTTATTTCTAGGTGTGCGTGCTTTCTCTCTCGCTCTCTCTCTCTCTCTCTCTCTCTCTCTCTCTCTCTCTCTCTCTCTCCCCCTCTCTCCCCCTCTCTCTCCCTCTCCCCCCCCCACCACCCTCTCTCCTCTCACTCTTGCTCTCCTTACACAGTGTTCCCTCACCCTTTTTAAAATCTTAAACGGATCCAAGGCCAGCAAGGTCAGGCTAAGGTGTTATGTTTTGGGTTATTAACTTAAATTTGCCTATGTTTGCATTTTAGTCAGGACCTGTGGTTTCGTACTGTATGTTCATAATTGCAAGGGAGCCTTGTGAAATGCATAGCAGTGAAGAGCCAGAGTAGAATGCCTGAGGATGGTGGCCTTGGGGTAGTAGCTTCTGGTCTTTTCAACTAGTGAATTAAAGGAACCAAGGGACAGAGGACTTTCTTCCCCCCCCACTTTTTTTTTTTTTTAAGAGGGAAAGGAGTCGGGGAAGAAAAGGTGAAATACAGTAAGCTCTCTACAACTGTTTAGAGCTCTCCAGGGCTCCCCCAGATGACTGGCAATTACTACACACTCAGCAGCTTGCAATAGTCAGTGATCAGGCTGCCTCGCTTCCATCTGCCAGGTCAGAAAACCTACCTCCCTGAAAGAAATTGTTAACCAATCTTCAAGGAAAAAAGAAAACCTACAATTTCCAAGTCCAGGGAATTCCCCACTACCCTCCCCCTTTTTTTCTTTAAAGAAAACTTTGCGGTTTCCAATTGTAGATGCCCTTTGACCTCATAGGAGTTTATTCTTCTCAAAGGATACATTGGGAGTGAGGGTGGAGAGGTGGGGTTGTTGAAGCTCTTAATTCCCTTGGGTGTTGGGGGAGAGAAGCAGACTTGGACATAAATCAGAGGCGGTGCAGCACACAAAGAGAAAGAAGCATAGAATCCTTGGTTTCTATATGAATTCATATGTGAGTTACTAAGTTGTATCTGGATCCTGCCAGCTTTGAGGTGGGACCATTTTCTACCCTTAAAAAATTAATTCAGATGCATTCAAGCTTTTAAAAACAACAAAAAAGTTATGAAACCAGAACCCTATAGCTTTTCTTCAACTGATGAACGTTGGCAAGATGTAGGCCCTTTTCCGGTGGCTTGTTACCATTTGTATATGGGCAGTGACCCCTACCTGACCTGAAAAAAATAGCTCGACCTTGTACCTCATCTTGCCGGTGTCACCCCTGTCTGCTGTTTTAGTCCAGTGTTATATGGTACCACTTTGGGTTAGGGTAGAGGGTAGGGGAGGATTAATATTTGTATATGTGGCACTTGATGACGGGGGAAATTTGCTGGTTTTGATCAAGGCAGCTTCCCACAAGACATGTAGATGAATTAATTCTCTGTTTTATATGTTCTTTGTGAGATGCTAATCTAAGAAGTCTACACAGTTAAAACTCTACACTGAAGAAGGTTCTGCTGTCACATTCTTGCTTTAGTGAATGGTTAGGGAAGGAAGCACTGATTCTAGAACACTGAAGCTGTTTGTGAAGTCCCCACTCTACTGCCTTACCAGCTATCACTCTCCTTTTCCCTCTTTCCCTAGGTGCTTGGGCGGGAAGTATATACATCTAATAACCAGCTTGGAGGCATTCAGATTATGCACAACAATGGAGTGACGCACAGTACCGTATGTGATGACTTTGAAGGGGTTCTTACAGTCTTACATTGGCTGTCCTATATGCCCAAGGTGAGTGTGTCCCTACCGCTGATACAAACCGGGTAGCCTACCCTTTTGAAGTATCTGGATGCCATTGCCCTTTATATATAGGATTCTTAACCTTAAAAATTTTTATCCATCCTTCTGTTGACTCTTCTTTTACTTAAAACCTTCATTTTCAATATGGCTTTAGATTACATTGATTAGGCTTCCTGAAAATGCTTCCTTGCCCCATGAATTTTTATGGCATATATGGCCACAGACCCCAGCACATTAAGACTCTGGCCTTGGGCATAGTCACTTTCCTCATACAACCTTTTCTCCCATTTGATTACTGAGAATTACACAGTATTGTTTTCTTGAAATCAAAAGCAGAAGCAGAAGGGCCACATTGTTTTGCAGAATTCTCAATGGGTCTTACAGTCTGTATACATTTCCCTGTACTTGACAGGTGATTGGGATGTTATGAAATTACTATAAGAGTTGGAGTTTATAATTCCACATGTGGCCTCCCTCAGTTTGTTTCTGGCTTTTGTTGCTGAATTTGAATATGGGAAGCTTCTAACAATTGTGTTCTTTTGCCTATCTCCCCCTCCAATCTCCTTTTAGAATGTGCACAGTCCAGTTCCTCTCCTTAATTCCAAGGATCCCATCGATCGAATCATCGAATTTGTCCCTACAAAGGTTCCCTACGATCCCCGCTGGATGCTGGCAGGACGTCCTCACCCAAGTAAGTATACTTTTGTTATACCCTCTGAGACCTAGTCAGCATCTCCTTCATCTGTTACACTGTCAGTTTATGTCCATTTCCTTCTTTCTGTTACATGGTCACTGTGTGAGATCTACACACAGTGGCCTGTAACAGAGGAAGAGAGGCTGCTAAATAGTAGTTATGATGGGAGAAGGCGGGACTTTGAACAGCTATACAAAAGTAACTAGGTTCGTCATAGAGAAAACCAAGGCCTGACAGTCTAAAGTAAGAGTTAGCAAATCCCAGTGGGAACAAATGAGATGTGACCTAAAAGTCAGTCACTGGCAGAGAGCAGTCACCAAGCTCAGAAATTTGAGTCTCCTTCATAAATTTACCTTCTCTTCTTTGCTTTAAATAGCATTTTATATACAAGAAGTTTAAACATCTTAACAAATATTGTCAGGCTTAGAGATCATACCTAATCCCTGAAAATAAATAGAAATGAATCAGATGATATTGGAAAAATACTTCAAGATTTTTAAACAGTAATATTAAACATTTGTCATCAGCTAGTATCATGCCCACTTTATATGACACTTTGTTATCCTCTTACATTGTGGATATTCTAGTACTGTATTTCTTCTGGGCATTTTTCAGAACTTTAAATTCTGTAAACATAAGGGATCCCTAGAGATTATCAGGTCATCCCACCACCTTCAGATAGATTTCACTTATTCCATTCTTGAAAAATTGAGGCTGACTCCCACTAATGAGATCTCTTAAAAACCCTGTCCACTGTTTGAATAGACATTGTTATTATTGGGAAGTCCTCCTTTCAAACCAAAGTTCTTCTTGCTACACTAGATTTTTTTGTTTTGTTTTTTAGGAATTTGTGTTGTTTTGAGTTGTTAGATGCAACTATTTCAAAGACATTATGTATATAAAGAAGAATAGAAGGGAAAAGGTGCTAATGAAGTTTCACTGAATTTAAAGACAATTGAATGTTTAAATTAGTTCAGAGAGAGCTGTCTTTATAGTGAGGTTGAAAGGGAAATAGCTGATTCTTTACTTCAGCAGATGACCAGAGGTTGATTGACTTTTGTTTAAAATTTTACTTCTAATCTTCAAATACTTTTCATTAATCTTAGTGAAACTAAATAGTTTTTACCCAAGGCACAGAAAAATCATCATAGATTAAGAACTTTTCTCAGTATAATGACTAACCATGACTCCAAAGGGCTAACATATATGTTGTCTCCCCTGTCCCATAGAGAGGTGCATTCGGTGCAGAATGAAACATGTTGGACATGACCAATACAGAAATGTTTTCTTTTACTATACATGTTTGTAACAACGGTTTTTCTTGTCTTTCATGCTCAATTAGGAGGGGTGGGATTAGAGTGGGAGAATGGATGTTTGCTGATGGAAAACAATAAACTCTTTTTTAAAAAAAAATTTAAGAAGTAGAAACTCAAACAAAAATGCAAATTCTAAAAAAGAAAGAAAGAAAATAGTCATAGGTAACGGCCCCCCCCCCATTTTTGTGCTATGGATATGATAAGAATCATGTGTCTAAGATTTCTCCCCAGTCTTAAGATAAATTATGTCTTTCTCTGAGTTTGAAAAAGGCATCTTTCCCTCTGGAATTAACAGTAGGCCCTGGTGACTGTTCCCTTGGGAAAAGAAGGACCCAGCTGAGCTGAGTTCTAAGTCCTATATCTGAACTAAATGCGGTCTAGGCTTTTTGGGAGCTGTAAAGCCAAATTGCCACAGCAATAGCTCAGCAATGACAAAAGAAAAATCTATAAGGCAGAAGGTTTTTTTTTTTAAAGGAGAATTATTACAATTCTGAAATGACTTCTATATTCATTCTGTTCCTGAATTAAGTAGGAAACATAAAATGATCTAATCATGTAAGAGAATCAGTTTTTAAAGATCCTGATGGACATTGGCAAATTACTGGCTTGATTTGAGATGATCAAAATTTGAGTTTCTGCCTTCCTCTTCCTTAGGAAAGGTGGAATTGGGGTGAGGGTGAGGAAGACAGTTTGAACATATATGTCCCTTTCATGTGTGCTATAAAGTAGGTGGCCATTAGCTCAGTTATTATTAATGAATTTCATGGAGTAAAATGAAATTTGTGATAAACTAAGTTTTCCGGTTTTGGGATAATATTTTTTCATCATCTCCTCTGTAATTCATCCTGCTGTCTGTGTGCCGCTAACACTCGCTCCCAAATCAAGTGACTTCAGATTTTAATTTAGTGGAAGCGTTAAGGAAAGCAGATGATTCCCCATGATAAGTTAAAGCAGATATCTCGTAGGTGAAAAGTTAAAGCCATTTATTAGAGGAGATAGTGCTGTGATATTCTTCAAACTGACGCCCGACACGAGACCAGAATCTAAACGATCAGCTTTGGGCTCATGATAGAGAGATAATTTTGAAATGGATGATCACATTTTACACTGGGGCCATGGAGGTAAGGAATGTAGAACACAGTAATTACAAGTTTGGTCTTGATAAAACACTCTCCATCCTGTTTAAGTCAGCAGAGGTTAGCCTGCTCGGATCTCCACTTTTAATTGGTTTTGGACTTGGGTTTTTAGGGGGCGGAGGGCCATGTTCAAATTAAAACAGTCACTGAGAAAACTGAGTGCTGAGGGGACAATCTTGGAAACAGTTATTTGCACAAGCTTTATAGGGTCTTAGTCTAATGCAGAAACCTGTGGAATGAGAGTTTTCTCTTTTGATTGAGATGCTGAAGTTAACATATGTCACTAGTGATGAGAATCCTGCATTCTGGAAGTAATATTGACATTAAATGTGCTCATGGTTGATATTATATTTTCCCTGTCAGTCAGCAAGCAGAAAGTAGAAATGGCCCTTTGCTGTAGATTGGATAAAACTTCATTGTTGGCTGTAAATAAAGTGAATAAATTCTTCTAGGTGGTAATTTGACCCTCTCCTTTTCTCCCCAAATTCACTACCTTGTGTTCAGACATCATCTGATCATTTATACTTATAAGTGACCATCTTCAGCTTTCCAGTAAAAAAAAAAAATCAGTGGACTTAAAAGAAAATTGTAAGCTAGGGTTTAAAATAGAAATAGGCATTTTGAAAACATATTTAATGACTTGGCTGCCTTTTGACAAATGTTTGTGGTGTCTTGAAAAAAGCCAAGTTATTTATTTAAAAGCATGCAAACTCTCTCTGCTATCTGAACCCCATCGTTTAACAATAAATGATGCCTCTGCTGATAAATGACTCTCTTTATGCAGACTAGCAAATGAAATAGGAGATGATGTCTGAAGGCAGATGAACGTTCAGCAGCCTAATGCTCACATGTATTATAATTTATTTTTTTCAAATGAAACCTAAAAAGCAAACTCAAAATCCAATCTTTAAATTCTTGTGTTGGAATTTTTGGTGGACTTTTTTGACCTCTTCTGATTGTTCTGTCATCTTCTTCCTATAGCCCAGAAAGGTCAGTGGCTGAGTGGATTCTTTGACTATGGTTCCTTCTCTGAGATCATGCAGCCTTGGGCACAGACAGTTGTGGTTGGTAGAGCCCGGTAAGACTTCTGTTGCTTCATAAATGTTTTTAATTGTTACCAACAAAAATAAGAACAAAAACCTTCCTGTACAAAAGCTCTTGGATGATAATGCTATTTTTATCTAAGGCTTTTTGTGTGCCCCATATCCCTTGGTCATGCTGGTGAAGCCTATCAACACCTTCTCAGGACTGTGTTTTTAAGTAATTGAATGAAATGCTAAATTTCAGTTAGAGGTTAGAGAAAATAAAGATGCCATATTTTTCCTTCTGAGTTCATAGATATGCTCCATTCCAAATCTATCCATGGACCCCACTTAAGAACCCCAGCTCTAAACTTTCTGGTTTTACTTATTAAACCTGGTCTTACACCAGGTAGCCTAACTGAGCATTGGTTCCCTGGGGACATTTCTTGTGTAATTCAGATGAAGCTTTTGCTTTTGCTTCTGATCTTGATCTTGGAAACATAGGCTCCTCATAGGACCAAAAAAAAAAAAAAAAAAAGGACACAGAAGGCAGCAGGTGAATTAAATGCCTGTAGCTTTGTAGACCCTGGGACAAGTCTCCTTAGTGGCATGAGGATTATTTACAAAGTAACCTCATTATGTGACTCCATAATCAGATTTGACTTCTAAAAAAAGTTGAACAAAAACTGAGGTAAGTGTAAGAATCTGTAGGTTGCTGGGATACTTACCTTTCTGAAGGGAGAAATTGAAGTTTCTATTAAATTTTAATACCCACTCTAAGGAGAGGTTCTCTTAACAGTATTCCCAGTGCTCCCTGTAACTAGCACCTGCCAAGCCTGATCTTAATCTGGTTCTGTGCTACTGAGACACACTGCCCCGGGGATCAGCATCTGGAGCTCACCATTCTCTCAGGAGCAATCATTTTTCCTTATCTTTGTGGAAAGTGGCATCTGCTTGAGATTCTCCAACATGCCACATTGTCTTGAGATTTAGATCCTAGCCTTGAAAATAATTCTAGGTTTTGCAGTCCCCTCAGCCTAGCAAGGCAGTGCCCCTCATATTGGTAGCAACAAGGAACCATCCGATGTTGAGTCTCATCGGCAGGGTCTTGTGTGTTGAGTTTGAAGGACTCAGGAGTGGCTACAGAGAATGCTAAAGCTCACAGTGACAGGACTCCAGATTTTGTTAGTCTACTGCCTCATCATAGCAAACAGGTGTTTGCAACCCAGTTAAATCACTTAAAAATATCTACTGAAAATTATACCAAAGAGAGATACAGAAATGAAATCAGCCAGTTCTTCTTATCATCTTCCCATGTCTGCCTTAAGAGCCCAGTGTGTAGATTCTGCCCATCACTACGTCACCAGCTTCTTGCAAGCCCAAGCGAGTTTAACTGCTCTGCTACAGTCTTTCTCTTTGGAGAGAAAATATACAGATGTTAAACCTGAAGAGCCTGTCAGTCAGTGAAAGGGGCTTTGAGATCTTCCCATAGAAAGCAGATAATAAGGCTTTATTTATTTTGTTGTGTTTGAAGAAAACAACAACAGAATTTTCCTTCAGAGCAAACATCGTGAGAGAACGTTTAGCTCTTGTTGTTTGTACTCGTGTTGTTTACAGCTCTCCCTAGTCTGACACTTCTTCCTTTTCTTTGTATTTGACACCTTCTGAGCTTCATTGTGTTACACGCACATGCACACACACACAAGTATATAAAAAAAACAAATGGAGCTTACTTCTTTCAAAAGCAATGGCATTTCAAAAAATAAATATAAATGTATTCTTCTGGGATTGTTACTGTAAGTGCTGCCAAAACTCATCTTTGGTATGTATGTTTGGAATATGTGTGCTATTGGCTGTAAATTGTCTTTTATTATTCCATGGCACCTTGTCCAGGGACACACTATAAAACAAGATGTAGCATCTTCATGTGCTAGCCTGATAAAATTTATATGAAGTATAATGGAAAACAGAAGTTGTTCTGAGCTGTTTTCAAGTTCAATAAATAACTGTAATACTCGGATAAAGATGTTCTTTATTAGGTCACATGGGCCCTAATATATAAGTTATAAGTTACCGATTTAGGGTGGCTTTTGCAATTACAAGTTTCCAGTTGGATTGTTAATCATTGGGAATAGGAATGTTTCCAAACCCTCCTGTGTACCTCCTGCTCGTTGTCTGGGCTGTCTGGAGTGCTTTGCATCTGATTTGGTACAGGCAGGTGAT
Organism: Petaurus breviceps papuanus; assembly: GCF_028583685.1. Taxonomy (NCBI): domain Eukaryota; kingdom Metazoa; phylum Chordata; class Mammalia; order Diprotodontia; family Petauridae; genus Petaurus; species Petaurus breviceps. The sequence continues at coordinate 4,861,926 of NW_027187398.1, read as the reverse complement.
GGGGGAGGGGGCAGTTGAGTGGTCCCTGCCTAGTCCCCAACAGGTCTTTTGGGATAACAGAAATCTATTTCTAGTAGCCACTGTAATGGCCAGAACCCCTCCTGAAAAAGTTTGTAATGGGCAGTCTGTGGGGATTGAAAAACTAACACGTTCCAGCCTCATCCCTAAGGAATGGAGCTGTGAAAGCTAAAATTGAACCACATCTTGGGAAGTCAGAATTCTTTTTCTACTGTAGGATCATATCTCTCTGTCCCCCTATGGTGTCGTTCCTGGGTTTTCACCAGATAATCTTCATGAGTAGGATCAAGTTGGAGAGATGCAAAGATGCTACAGGGACCTTGGAATTCTATTCAGGCATTTTAAATTAATTAGGCCTTGTGAACCTGGAGATGTATCTCCTGTTACCAAGATTCTCAGTCTCTGGCAGTTACAGCTGCCACTCATTCCAAGTGGAAAGACTTTTCTAACTATATCTTTCCCTTTTGCTACCTTCCCATACATATAGTCCCTATACATACAGTCTCATCTCTCCTGGGAATCCAGATTTATTTTGATTGAAAGAAACATACTCTTAAAACAAAACTGCAGAGGATTATAACTATAGAACTAGACAAGACCTCAGAGATCATTTAGTCCATAGCTCTTATAATGAACCTGGTTTGTCCATTGCTTAATCTCCCCCAGAACTCTAATATTCTGTTCTTCTCTTCTGTAATTGGACGGTAGTCCCCTGATGCTATTTGCTATGGCTAACTTTGGGGTGATATGGGTATTTTCAAAAACTCTGCAGCCTTTCTGTGTTCCCTCTAGTTATTTCTCATGGTGTCTGTTTGGTATTGAATCTAGACCACACAGGTAGTCCCTAAAAAGACCAGATTTTCTCTTCCTTTTCTGTTAGCATTATTTGTTTCTCTTTCCACACTACCTTCTTCTTGTATCTGCCCCCCCCCCTTTTTGATGTGGGGTTGAAAAATAAATGACTAGTTGTACAAGGATAACGTGTGTGGATTCTTCTTTGCCTCATCTGTTTTCAGGCTAGGCGGTATACCTGTAGGAGTTGTTGCTGTAGAAACCAGAACAGTGGAGCTCAGTATTCCGGCTGATCCTGCCAACCTGGACTCTGAGGCCAAGGTAAGTCGAGTGAGGCGTACTCCCTGTCTGTGTGGAGGACTTCTAAAGCTACAGTCATCTTCTGTAAATCCTATGACCATAACAGAGACTTTGCAGACTATCAGTTTTATTAGAGGAGAAGAGTTGGGGTCCTTTGATGTTCAAGATTGCTAGTAGTCTAGATGATAAGGCTAGAAAAATCAGACATTCACAGTATTTCTGATCTGCTGCAGTACATGCCAACAGATAGTGCATGGCTGTGTTCATGACACTCTGAGGAGTCACAGGCTATATTGGTGTGTATGTGGAGGGTTTGTGTAGCTCACATTCTTCAAGGAGTCTGCCCCATGCACTACCTAATACACAGGGAAAGATTGAGGACTTTGAAAAGGAGTGGGTGGGGGCTTCAACATTGTTCTATATGCTTGAGGGAGTAATGAACTTAGCAGAAAACAAAAAACCTTGGGTCGAATCTTAGCTGTGGAGCTTCCTGCAGTGCTCACCTGCGGTGTGACTTTGGACTAGTAGTTGTTTGTCCTCTCAGAGTCTCTTTTTCTTTGCTTGATAAAAATTAATAATAATTTACCTGACTACCTCATAGGGTTGTTGTGAGGAAATAACTTTAGAAAAGCTAAGGTCCTAGATTTTGTGGGGTGTACGATTCCAAATCTCTTTTTTCATCACTAAAGCCTGATTCACCTTAAAGAAACTCCCCCTCAAACTATGTTCTTAATAATATTTCCCTCTCTGACTTTTCCCAACAGATAATTCAACAAGCAGGACAGGTTTGGTTTCCAGACTCTGCTTTTAAGACCTATCAAGCTATCAAGGACTTCAACCGGGAGGGACTTCCCCTCATGGTGTTTGCCAACTGGAGAGGCTTCTCTGGTGGAATGAAAGGTGATCTCCTTTGCTGATACTCTGTGCCATAGGGGCTTCACATATTTGAGGAAAATGGAGGGAGGGAAGGGGCAGAAAAATGGCAGTGTGTTGTATAGCTTTTTGTGAGCTTTGAAGAATACTCACTGAGGACGTTGTGAGTGTCTGGTGCTGCTGTAGCTTTGAGTTCATTCAGTTTTCACAGTTGCATTTCAAATAGTATACCTTTACTTCACACTAAAAGAATTTATTATACTCTATTCCTTCCCTTCCAAAAATGTACCTTGGTAAAATTATTCCATTAAAGTTCTGAAAATGGTTAAAGATAGATTCTTGATTAGAAGAATTAAACAGATACCATACTAAAGGACATCCTTTGTGGCAAATTGTGATGTTTCCATAATTACCTTAGCACAACTCTGGGCCTGTGACTCCAGCATGTTCTACCATTGTCAAAAAGTCTGTCCCTCAGAGGAAAGGACATTTTCTCTTCTGTCCTTCTGTGGGAGTTGGTTACTCTATAATTGACCAGGGCCACCCTTTTCTCAGTGTCCATAGGATAAAGAGCATTGTACTAATGAATTAATTACATGCTTGCATGTATGAAAGAAAAAGCATTTTTATTAAATACTTAAAATATTGCAGGGATTGTACTAACTGCTGGGAATATAAGTAAGAAAGGCAAGATAGTCCTTTTCTTAAGGTATATATTCTAATAGGGAAAAATATTACTTAGAGGGGAATGGAGGCCAGGAAAGTGAGCTTGGATCTGAGGAGTCATAGAGATGTTGAATCAGTATTTATGGCAATCACTTTTTATGACCTTTCCAGAAGCAGTGGTTTGCTTGATGTGACTACTGTACCTAAAGCAAGAGGTTGGGAAGAAAGATGGTTAATACAGCAGCAGGCAGGTGACAAGGTGGCCTGGGTGGGTGGCTGAATGGGATGTGAATGTGAAGCATGGGTCTAGGGTCTGGGGCCAACTAGATATAATGGTATGTACCCATTCAGGCATCAGTCAAGTGTCTGGGCCCCAAGAAGGGCATTCTAAAGCAAAATAGATTCACTTCCCTAGCAACTTGGGGCATGGATTCTGGAGGTCCAGGTCCTTTGTGTAGAGTACTGGTCCACGTAAGTGATGAAAAGCTAGGCAGTAGCAACAGGCAAATGACAAGATGCCTTGGATGGATGACTAGATGGGATGTGATGGTGAAGATGAATCTGGAGAAGAAATAGGAAGCCTTCACACTAGTGGAGATCATAGACCTAATGCCTATGCAGAGGCCATGGAGGACACAAGGTAACTACATAGCCTAGTCAGTACTTAATTTAGCTGTGAGGAATTATGATGTCTACAGATTACAGGTTGAGACCAGAGGTAGAGTGCAGTGTATGCAGGAGTCCAAATGAAACACAATTGAAAGTCAGTTCTCAAAAACAAGGCCAAGTAGAAAGCAGAGGCAAGTCGTGCAAATGAGGCGGAGGGCAACTTTTTATTGGAACAACTGCCACAATTCTGCCCCATGCTTTACTCAGGGAGGCCTAGTCTCTGGGATCCCTCTGAATAGAGGTATTGTTACCCAATCCAAAAAATAGAATAAATTGACCAATGTACTGGGATAAATCAAGGATGTTGCTTGACTTTTTAACGATAATCTTAGCTTGTTGAGCATGAATTTTCACTTGATCAGGATATTGAATTAAAGTACTGTGACAGGATTACCTAGAACCTATACTAGTACCTAGCACATGTTAAATGTTTAGGTATCACTTTGAATGGAATTTACCCTTTGGGGGTTTTAGAGTTTACTTTTTCTGACATCTGATGAAGCTTGTTCTGGTCAACCTCAGGGATGCCATTCAAGTATTAGTAAATAACCTTAGTCTATTCTGGTATGCTGCTTGTGAACAGAGCCTTATTCTTTGCTTTGTGCTTTGACTAGCTCCCAGCTTGGACTGCCTGCCCTAGCACAGTTGGTATGATTTTTGAAACTTAAGTCTATAGTTGAACAATCCCAATGTGAATCCAAATCCCTTTGAAATTAATTAATCTCTATCTCCTACCCTCTCCCTCTCAACATATTTATCAATATGGTAATGTCTTGTGAGTATGTCTCACCTTTGCTGATGAACAACTTACTTTAGCTGTGTGGACAGATGGGTCAGACAAGATGTCCAGGATCCAGAAGTGAGCCTAGAGAGGCTGAGGCCAACTCTGTCTTCTGGAGTTTGGTTTCAGAGCCATCAGTTGGAGCTGGGGTTGGAGCCTTACAATGGAAGCACTGCTGTTTGCATTTCCACATCACTTGTTACAAGTAAGCTTTGGGGAAGATGCAGGAATGGAGGGTGGAGAGCAAGGTAAGTGTAGGAGGGGGAAGAATAGTGCCTTTTATATTTACATACAGGTTAGGATGTTTTCTCCATATTATCTCATGTAAAGAGACCTAGGCAGAGAGCCTCTCGTCACTCTCCATGTCCCTTGGGGAGATGTTTGCAGTTTTGGTTTCAATACTGGCTGGGGATTATACAGGGAGGGAAAATAAACAATTATGCCATCCCTCAGTGCACACAAACACACAGCCAGGAGCCGACTGCACTGTGGGTAAAATGACTCCAAAATTGTGTGTAATGAGTAGGAAAAGATTAGAGACAGCTCTTGCTATGCTGAAAATTGACATTAGTGGAGGGAAAAAAAACTCTTTACTAGTCGGCCTAGGAGGTCTAATTCAAGCAGTAAAAATATAAATAAATAAATAAAGGCATATCAAGATGGTATTGGGGCTTTTTTTTCCAATGAGCTCTATCTGGCCGGAAGGCTATTCAGCATAATGCAAAATTAAATTATAAAAACTGACTGAATATTTAGATGGAAGAGCCATTTGGAAGCAGTTTATTTAGACGAACCGGCAATGACCCACAACAGGGAGACATCAAGCGTGAAATTTACTAGAAATTAGCACCAGGGTCCCAGCCTCAGCATGAATAGTTTGATAGGATGCAAATCCCAGTGATATTAAGCTGCTTCACTGCTGGTGCTACAGGGTCACTCTCAGTTGGCTTTTCATGTTATACTTATTATTTTTTCCTAGGACAGGTTATAAATAACAATAAAAAAAATGTTTATTGAAAACTTTAACTGCAATGAAAGCCTGTTTTAAATCTCTGATTACTTGGATGTTGAAATACGGTGCTGGCCACCCTTAATGGGCTCATGAGGGATATTATGTGTATGCAGCTTGTGTATGCCTGATACTTGTCTTCGATGGCTTGCTGATAATCTAGCCCAGACCAATGAAATCTATTCCATTTTCAAAGGTGTGGGGCACTGTGGAAACACAGAAAGGTACTGGCCACCTCTTTGCTCTGCTTAATGCATGTGGTATCACTGTTTGTGCAAATTGTGTGATGGTGAAGGCCTTAGATAAGTCTGTACTTTGATGCTGAAAAGACTGAAGGTGAGAATCCTCCATCCCATTGGGGAGTATGGCTGCTCTCTGTGCAGTGTACCAGAGCTAACGTAACTCCTGGGTCTCTGGGGGAGGATTTGGCAGACCTGAGTTGCCAACCTAGATTCTTGGGGAACCCTCTTTGCTCCAATTATTAAATATGCACTCTAGAGTGGAGGTATTTTATGTATGACTGTATATATCAGATTATTTGTTCATCGCTTCTTGACCTGTGTTTGAAAATCTGTGGTTTGGGAAGCAGTGGCATTGCTTGAATGATGCCAGGTCTCTTCCAGTATGCAGTGCTGGTTTAGCGTCAGATTGCGTAACAGTTGTGATTCTGTCAAACACATAGCACAGGCATCAGGTGCAAGGTCTCCAGTTTTGGTAGACCTCTAAGGACTTCAGGTTCTATTTTTTCAAAGTAACGTAGCAATTCTGGGCCTTGGAAAAAAATCATGTTGCCACTGGGCCTTGGCATAGGAAGCCAGGTTGTCAGTACAGTTTGTGATTATCTAGGGCTGTTTCCTTGGCTTGATTTTATCATTTTATTTAACCATTGTATCCATCATAGTACAACAGATAACTCCAGTCTGTTGTCTTGCCTAACATTAAGGTCCTCTCTGTGCAAATGTGTGTGTATGTGTGCATGCGCGTGCATGTGTGCATGCTACCCCTCTCTTCCCCCTTCTTCCCCACACAGACACATATATTCTGTCTCACTGTTTCCCTTTTTTCTCCTCTCCCTTGAGCCCTGCCTTCTCTTTCCTCTCTCTTCATTGATAGCATTAAGGACCACTCTTTTCTGTTGTTCTAGGGATATACTCTTGGCAGCACTGACAAATGTAATGCTAATTACACAATTATTTTATGATGTAGCACTAGTAGAAATATCTACTAAAGAATTAATTTACTTAAAATAATTTGAATCAAGCAATTATTTTCATAACCATAGAATTAGTGTAAAGTACTTAAAGCACTTTATTTGTAGCTCTTCATAATACAGCAGTTGTATAATTAGCAATAAATTTTTGGGATCTTTTCTTCCTTCTGAAAACAATTGTCTTCTCTCTGACCATGTATACATATCAAGGTTCCACATAGTCTTTCAGTAAAACTGCTTAGAATGGTGGAGAGGATATGAATTTCCCTGAATCTTCAAAAACCTGACTGATGAAGGGCAGTGCTTTTCAGTGAAGTGGCTGAGACTGTGTGTGCATAGGTTTTGATTTGCTGAGGGCCATACCTTAAATTGCCAGTTAATCATGATGAGCAATGTTTTGGTTGCTCTTAAAATTCCTTCAGAGTGTCTTTTATAATAGAATTTCAACAGTTCTTTTTCATGCCAAACCCAGATTTTTGTTTCTATTGCTTGGTAGTCTGAAAAGATCTGGTTTTTTCCTCTTAAAATGTTACCTCTGACATATACAGCCCAACATCTGGAATCATAAAACTGAAACTTAAGTGGCGTTTAGACTTCAATGAACTGGGAAATGAAGAAAAGTCCATAAAATGTTCAACTATGAAAAACTGACCTTCATTTCCAAGGTCATACTGTATTCCCCTACTAGGAGTCCCTTTTGCCTTCTGCTTTGGACTTAAGCCTCTGGCCTTGGGCAGGTCCTGACTGTCCCCTTAAGATTTTTCAGGAAATTTTTTTTCAAGGGTTAAATATTCTCAAGAATAAAATACAAATATAAATACTTTGGTGTTAGTCATATTTTAGGAGTTGATTGACAAATAGGATAGTAACCTGTCAGAGTGTTTTATTAACACTTCAGGCACTGATGCTCTGGAAACTGCTAGCTCTGGAGTCAGGATTTGAATCCTGGCTTTGCCACTTAGTACCTGTGTGACCTTGGGCAAATCATTTCACTTATCAGAGCTTCAGTTTTCTTATCTGTAAAATGACAGTGTTAGGCTATATGACCTCTTTCCAGTTCCAAATCTATGAGCTTATGAATACAGAATAGAAGATTAAATACTTGTTTTCAGGAAACTTTTATTAGTCTGGAAAAGATAAAATATCACATGTAAGTGAAAGTTTAAAACGATTTACAAAGCAACATATTAAAAAATATGTTAAGATTGTATAAGCAGGGGCAGCTAGGTGGCGCAGTGAATAGAGCACCAGCCCTGGTATCAGGAGGACCTGAGTTCAAATTCGGCCTCAGACACTTGGCACTTGCTGTGTGACCTTGGGCAAGTCACTTAACCCCAATTGCCCTGTCTTCCCCCGTCCAAAAACAAAAAAGACAAAGATTGTACAAGCTGTCTTTGCATATCATAGAAGTCTGGAGAGGATACACAGTAAACAGACAATCAGGAAGACTTCCTATAGGAGGTGGACTTTGAACATTCTGTATAAGAATCATTTCTCTTTGCATACCCTCTTTTTGGGCCCATGTCTTTGGTTTCATCAGTGTAGAGGACCCAGGGCATCTTCCACAAATGCAGATGAACGACTCATCTCTGAGACTTATATAGTCTTAAAGTGAGTCCTCAGTTTTTGTGAAGATAATTAGATGATTTGCCCATGGTCACACAGCTATTAAATGTCAGAGGCAGGATTTAAGATTCTACCCCTTTATGTGTTTAAATGTTCTAGAAAAGGTTGTTGTTGAACATAATGATGCTTTGAGGGTAAGTTGTTTGGTTTCTAACTATTTGGTTTTTGTTTTGCTTTGTTTTATTCTTCCACAGACATGTACGACCAGGTCTTGAAGTTTGGAGCTTACATTGTGGATAGCTTACGTGAATGCTCTCAACCAGTGATGGTCTACATTCCTCCCCAGGCTGAGCTCCGGGGAGGATCCTGGGTTGTTATTGATTCCTCCATTAACCCCCGGCACATGGAAATGTATGCTGACCGGGAAAGCAGGTACCTCTTCCCTATTTCTCATTGGTTGTGCTCTATAGGCCTTACTCTTCCTAAAGAACACTGAGATATAATGACTGCTGGATGTTGATTCCTGGTGTGACTTTTCTCATCCTAAACCCTTGGCTGAGCTCTGAAGTTTTCTCTTCCCCTCCTTCCTGGCTGCTCAGACCTTCTTGTTCCCTATATCCCATTACTGAAAGCTAGTGAGCCCTGATTGGGACTTCCAAACTCTTTAAAGATTGAGTTTTTAACACCTAGATAAATGAGAGAAAGCATACTGATCCTTTTAGGAAATTAAAGTTCATAGGATTTTAGGAGTTGTAAGAAACTTTAAACATCATCTAGCAAAATCTCTTCATTTTACAGATTAGGAAGCTGAGTCTGGGGATGGGGTTAAATGTAAGACCAGGATCACTCAGCTGGTCAATGGCAAATTTAGGATTTTAATCTAGGTATTCTGACCTGAAATCCAGACTCTTTAACAAAGCCATACTGCCTCTAGTTCCATACTGTTCTGATCATTTGTTAAACATAGGAACATTGACTTTTCTCCATCTCTTCCCCCCACCCTCCCTTGCAGAAAAGGCCCCAAACCTCAGTTTCTTTACATTAAAGCTCTTCTTTGAGAACTTGTAAATGTAGCCTTAACTTATAAAGCATCAGAGCACTTGAAGGTCAAGAATTCCCCATTTCAGGATTTACAGATAGTTTTTGCTTTACTTTAAATTTGCATTACACAAATTTAACCTTACATAAAGAATTCTTTTTTTTTTTTTTGGATTGGGTGAAGGCAGGGCAGTTGGGGTTAAGTGACTTGCCCAAGGTCACATGGCTAGTAAGTGTTAAGTGTCTCAGGCTGGATTTGAACTTCGGTCCTCCTGATTTCAGGGCTGATGCTCTATTCACTGCGCCACCTAGCCACCCCTACATAAAGAATTCTAAAAGAAAAATCCACATTCTAAAAAATACTCATGTTAACTTTACTGTGCAGTACTCTGTTTTGCCACTCTACTTGGTGTTCTGAGGCTTCCTGCCCTGCCACCAAAAAAACCACAAAACTCATTAAAGCAAAACCTTTCCAAGTAAAAACAGAGGAATGGATACATGGCAGGATCAGGGACTTGGCTAGAGGCCTCTGGCATCAAAGTAGACCTTTGCATGCTTTGTCCATGTGTACAGCTCCTATCATCTGTTGTCCATTCTTGGATACTGGGTGTCTGCCCCCAGCCCCTGTGTGTTCCTCCTCCTGCTCTTCCCTCTCTTTTTTTCTTTTTTTGGAGGGGGGAAGGCAGGGCAATTGGGGTTAAGTGACTTGCCCAAAGTCACATGGCTAGTAAGTGTTAAGTGTCTGAGGCCAAATTTGAACTTGAGTCCTCCTGACTCCAGGACCGATGCTCTATTCATTGGGCCACCTAGCTGCCCCCCTTGCCTCTCTTTCTTAGTCCTCATGTGTGCTAGCCCCCTCCCTTCACATGTGCAGACCTCCTTCCTTCCTGTATCCCTCCCTCCCTCCCCCACATCCATAGGCAAATTCACATTATGTTAAAATCACTTTACATAGAGGTCTGCTGAATGGTCCTCTTCCATAAAGTGAGAAGTGTCTGTACTTAAAATCCTGACTTTGACCCCAATTTCATGTTGAACCTCACACAAGTTGCCCGGAATATTTAGGTCTCAGTCTGTTGACTTTTGTAATAGGTAGCCTAATCCTAAACATGCTGTTTAAGCTAGTGTTCTCCTGAAGCACAGCATGTTCCCTTTGGTGCATTGTCACAGCATCCACTCCATGGCTTTACTTGCTACTGGCACTGGATCTGTCTGATCAGGGCCCTGGCAGCCTCTGGATAGGAGAGTTTCCTTTCCCTTCTTTCTGTGTGCAAACTGCTTAGCACTGAAGTCTTCTTCTTATACAGTTTAAATGCATCTTGGTTCCTTGTGACAATGCTTCTTCTGTGTGCCAGAGTGTGTACATATGCATATATACAAACACATATTTGGTTTCATTTTTGGTTCCGGAAATTTACATTATTCTTCTTTTTGCCCTTGTCAGCAGTAAGTGGTGGGATATGCATTTTTCTTCCTTTGAGATGGGAGTGGCCAGTAATGAGAATTATTTAATTGCTTTTTGCCAGTCCTTTTTTATACTTTGTACATATATGTCTCTTTTGTGCCTTTTTTTCTCTTTAAGGTTATTTTGGTAACCCATGGGTGGCTAGAACCATGATGAATTTCATCTCCTGATCTATACATTGCGACCAGCGAGAGTCTGTTTTCTCCTTCTTAAAATTTTACTCTTAGTTTTTGTTTTTTCTGATCAGAGCATCTGTTCTGGAGCCAGAAGGGACAGTAGAAATCAAATTCCGCAGAAAGGATTTGGTGAAAACTATGCGTCGGGTGGACCCTGTCTACATCCGCCTGGCCGAGCGATTGGGTATGTCTGGCTTGCCTTCCTGGCAGCTCAATGAGCCATTCAGCTCATTTGTAATGAGGGCATTCATAGGCCAGGGGAAGAGGCATTGGAGCATTTGATCACATTCATGATCATCTTTATTTACTGTCCTCCATATGGTAAGAAACCTGCTAGAAAGAAATGCTCTGTCTAGGGATGTGTGTGTATACAGCAGGTGGAAAAATAAAGAGTCTTTAAATGTTCTCAACTAGCCCAACTCTCTAGGTCTGTAAATGTCAAAATAGAATCTTGCCATGTCTGACCTTGAGTTACTGTTGAATAGGAGAGTAAATTGGATAGAAGGTACATCAGCTTCTATTTGTTAAATCATCCCAGACCTGGCCTCTGTAGCTTCCTGGCTTCATCTTGCTCTAAGAAATGGAAGCCCTAGAGCAAGGATTCTGTCAGGGAGCTCTGAAGTGAGGAAGACCCTCTGTGCTAGAGGAGGAAGCTTTTCCCAAAAGCAGAGGCTGCAGGGGGATTTGCTCATAGTGTGCCTAGTCACTGCACTTAGGCTTATTTGCCCAGGATGCTTGTAATTTGAACACCAATAGCTAACCATGGAAGTCCTGTACTGAGCTCCCAGGCCAAATGAGTTTTAGCCTGTTCTTTAAAAGATCGCTTTGCTACCCAGCCTGCCCATTGGAAACCTTGAAAGAAAGGCTATTCCATAAAATATTTTGTTGGGGGTATGTGAGAAGGTGTAGGGGACAGGAAGATAGAAGGGAGGTTTTCTTTATAAACAAGGAAGCGTGCTAGGTGAAAGGAGTAGGAGGTGAGATAGGGATGTCTCTGTCGTCTTCATCTGGTGCCCATTCCAGAAGTCATTCAAAGAGCAATGTCTTCAGTACACTCTGATGCTGCAAGCTTCTTGAGAACAGGAACCATGCCATTTGTCTTTGCAACTGCCAGAGCTGTGCACTTAGCAGTCAATATATGCTTGTTGAGTGATTGGACATAGCTCATTCTGGTCCTCTGCCAGTGCCAGTGACCAGGGTTGCCACTCCTAGTGACTGTCCTTTGCACCTGGCCCCATGCTTTGGACTGTAGTCAGTCTCTTCTGCCCCACTGCTCGTCATTAGGACTTAAGAACCTGAGACATCTCTGACCACCATAGCCTGATGCCCTTAACACACACAGTAAAAGTCATCTCTCAGAAATCTGCTGCCACCCAGCTTTGTTGGGGTTTTCCTTTCTTATTTTCTTTTCCAAACAGGATAATTACTCCTGAACAACTCTCTACACTTTAATTAAAGGGGCTGCAGCACAAGAGCAAGTCCCTTACAACAGCACGTAGAGAGAGCTCTGAAAGCTTTGGAGCCGATAAGCATCTCTCTTCGATGGCTCATAATAGCTCCCAGCACTGGGCGATCATTGCTGTTGTTTTGCCACTAATTCTGTACAAAGGCAGCAACAAGATTGCAGGACACAGTGAATTGCATAATTTTTTTGTATTTTTTTTTTGCTGGTTTTCTTTCTGGCCAATTTAAAATTTGTCAAAGTCGGTCTTCTTCTGGATCACTGCCCTTTGATATTTCGCGCACTCCATTTGCCACAAACAAGCCGCAGGGCCGCAGTTCATGCTGACTCCAGCAGAAGCAGAGAGGGCTCCATTTATCTTACACTGCCTGCTGAATTCTTACTCATTAACTGGGGGTTCACTGCCTCTTTTTAACCCCCGAATGGCTGTTATCTCTCTAGAGCAACTGGATGGTGGGAAGAGAGAGCATTTGCTCTCAGATGTGTGTTTGCAGTGGAGGGGACCAGACTGGCTAATGCTGTGGAGACAAGGATGTTCTCTTTCACTGGAAAAGGACACTCTTTGTTCCAACCTTGACCTAACACCTTTCAGATCAAGGAAAGGAAACAGAGAAGAGATTCTCAAGTGCTTGCTGGCTTATAATATCATAAACATTATTTGATTATAATTTCCTATAAGGCAAGCTAAATAGCACAGTAGAACACTGGATTTGAAGTCAGGAAGACCTGAGTTCAAATTCTGCCTTAGATGCTTACTAGCTATGTGACCTTGGATAAGTAATTTAACCCTTCCTGGCCTCAGTTTCCTTAGCTGTAAAATAGGGATAATAATAGCACCTACCTGATAGGTGGTTGTGAGGGCCAAATGAGACAATATATCCAAAGTACTTTGCAAACCTTAAAGTGCTACATAAATACTAGTTACTACTTCTATAATTATTATTATTTTCAGTTGAAGAAGAAAACTATGTTTATTCTTGATCAAAATGGCAGACTCATTCACAGCCAGAAAATACAATTTTTTGCCTGATGCCTGTTAAGTTTACTGGCTTCTAGAACAAAGTGTCAGCAAGGGAGCAGGACTTGACCATACCCACTGGGCTGCCTTGTCTAAGATGCTCTGAGCTTTCATTTCTTGTCCTGCCAACCATATATGAAAATCAAATGAAATATTGCACATATATAACCACTTTGAAAAGAATCAGGCACTAACCAAGGGCAAGGAGCTATTGTTAGTAGGTCTTATTCTTATTCCCTTTTATACATAAAGGTGGAGTAAGCCTAAAGTACATGCCATCCATCCCATGGCTGTACATTGGGCTTGAAGTGCAAAATCCTGTACTGGGACATGGACTCTGCCCCTTAGGATCATAGGGTCATAGATTTAGAGCTAGAAGAGGCCTCAGAGGTCATCAAGCCCTACCCTATCATCTACAGATGAGAGGGTAAGTGACCTTGCCCAAGGTCATTCTGATAACAATTGTTGGAGGTAGAATTTGAGTCCAGGGAACTATCGACTGTACCCTTCTGCCTTGAGGACTTCAGTGTCTCTTGGAAACCTGAAACACACACAGAAAAGAAAATGAAAACAGGTACAGTGCAAAATACCCATAAATGCAAGAAGCTCTGGTACAAACGACATCCAAAAATGCTGATGGGCTGTTGAGTTTAAGTGACTTGACATTGTGGGGGTTTTCAGGCTCCTTTTCCTGTCCCTTACAAAACTAGGCCCCGGGGCGGCTAGGTGGCGCAATGAATAGAGCACTGGTCCTGGAGTCAGGAAGACCTGAGTTAAAATCTGGCCCCAGACCCTTAACATTTACTAGCTGTTTGACCTTGGGCAAGTCACTTAACCCCAATTGCCTTGCCCTCCCCGCTCCAAAAAGCAAAAAAAAATAAAAATAAAACTGAGACCGCAGAATGCTTAGGAGATTGGAGGCAGCCACATTTTTTTCAGACCAAATAATTGATAAAGAAAGAGTTAATGGTATGCCCCTCTTCGGAACATGAGTTAATTTCAAAACCTGGAATGATGATTCTGGCCTCTCCCCTCCTCCCCAACTTGTCATTCAGTTGACCATTGGGCCCAACGAGAATTATTTTTCCTTTAAGAGTTTGAAGTTAATTTCAATAGGAAAATTCAGTTTATTATGAAAAGGGTGAAAAAAAGCTAATAGAGGTGGATATTATCTTATGTGCCTTATCTCTTCATTGTCAGAGGTGATTTCATAAACATAGCCTATGTACTATTATGGCATGTTCCTAGAAGCCATGTAGCTTTCTGTGTATTGGCTCCATTGTTGTTAACCAATCAGATCATATATATAAATAAATGCATCCTGATTGGCTGAATTCAGAAAACATTCCCTAAGGAGAATGAATAATAATTTACTTTAGAAATCCAACTTTTTATGCCCTTTAGAATTTTAATTTAAAAAGCAAGATTTCCTTTTGGCACTTGCTTGGGGAAGAAGGCTTTGGAAAACTGCTAGTTTGTGGGATTTTGACTGTAGCAGGGAGTGTGTGAAATGGCATACCCTAACCTCTTTTGGAAATAAAAAGGATTATTTAACCAGAGATTAAACTAAGCTAAAATGTTGGTGCTTTTCATTATTGAGGTCTTTTTTTGTCCCATAGTATCAGACAGGATATTCGTGTAAAACACATGTGGCTGCCGTCCCAGCTGGCTCAAGGAAGCTAGATATTGTTGGTTACCTTGTCTGGGAAGTGAGCCTCAGTCTCTCTGGGGTGCCTGTGTGTCTGCCTTCCAGGAAGACAGTACTTTGAAGTGGTTTGTGTTGCTCTGATTGGCTCTTATGAACCTGTTAACAAGAGAATCAAAACCACTGATGAAGTCAGAGTCCCTCCTATTCAATTGCTGTGACTAGAGGCTTTTTAAAATGTATAATGGTCTCTTGAGAACACGTGATCTGATGTTCTCTTTTGGATATTAGTTATTCTCCTGTATTCAGAAGGAAAAGTGAAAATCAGTTAAAAAGATCAACAACAAAATAGTTATCAGACATGTTAGAACTTACCATGGTTCCTTGCCCTTCCTTTCTTTCTTTGCAAAAGAAGAGTTCACTGGGATTGGGAAACTGTTTATTGGAATCTTGCTCTGTGCTTAATAAATGATTGCTGATCGATTTCCAAGATCTATTCCTCACTCACCTCTAGTGGCTCCATTCCCAGGCAGCGGGGTTCTCTTTCACGAGCCACCTTGGATACTGCCCACATTGACTGTGCTCCAGAAACATCCAGCACTGACATGGGCTGGGCACTATGCCTTGGTCTTTGGCCAAGGCTTGAGTGTCTCATAGCAGTAGCCAGTAATGTCCTCTGCTTCCTGCCCTGATGTAGCTATCATTCTCTCAAATATCCTTAAACCCCTTTTAGCTATTAGTCTGTCAAAAGTACTGTCAGGAATGAGAACTGTTCACATCTTTTGATATCAGCAAATTCAGGTCCAACCCTTCCTTATAAAAAAACCCCAAAACCAGTTACTTAACATAATCAAATTGGGGCTTATGCAGGGAACAGAACAGAGCTCACTTTCTAGTGTGGGGGAGCCCTAAAGAAAGAGAACTTCTTATTTTCTAGAGTTGTTTTACTAGCAGACATGACCCAGAGTACTGAGGAGTTTTGTTTTATGTTTTTGTTATTACGGTTATTTTTTTGGCCATCTACTCTGCAAGGCAGCAAGCATTTTGAGGTGATCTTTGAGCTAGGTCAGACTCAAGGGAACAGATTGACTTGATTAGGAAAAAAAATATTGAAAATCCCTAGCTCCAGGGCGGCTAGGTGGCGCAGCGAGTAAAGTGCTGGCCCCAGAATCAAGAGGACCTGAGTTCGGTTCCAGCCTCAGACACTTAACACCCACACAAAAAAAAACTAGCCATGTAACCTTGGGTAAGTTACTTAACCCCAATTGCCCTCCAAAAGGCAAAAAAAAGAAAAAAGAAAAAAAAAAGAAAATCCCTAGCTCCTCATCTTTCTTCTTCCCGTTGCTGTTCCCACTGTATCCCTCACATCTAGAGCTCCCTTCCTGGACTATATCCTTTGATTCCACTCCTCCCCTCTTTTCCTGTTCTGGAACCATAATCTGATCAACACTGCAATTCACAAGGGTATATCAGTGTGCCCCATTTTCCCCCTTCCTATCCCCCCCGGCATTCTGCATGTTGTTCTAAACCACAGCCCCCCACCCTGACTACCACTCCACTATTTGTATTGTCTCCCTCCGTTTCAAGGGTTTCCAACCCTTTTTTGCTCTCCTTACCCCTTGACTTTCAGAAAATCTTCCTTTAACTTCTGTTAAATATGAAAGGAAACAAATCATACATATACACATAGGATGATATATTTACCAGATAGTCCCCATATATGCTTTCCATGCTTCTTGTACTACTTGAAAGTGTCAAACCCCAGACTGAGATTCCCCTCACTCATTAGAATGTAAATCCTTTGAGGGCAGGAACTGTCTTTGCTTTTGTTTTTATACTGTCCCCAGTCCTTAGCACAGTGAACATAGTAATAGCTTGATAAATGCTTTTCCATTCATTTGGCTATGCATGCTGATGTCCATGTCCAAGGAACAGGACCTTTTTTGCCCCTGGTTTTTATAGCTTGTTGCCCACATGACAATGTGGCAGGCAGCACCAGCACTGGGCTTTGATGCAGGCAAGGATATAGGGTCCTCATTGAATAATGTGGGACATTATGGGATCTTGTCTCCACCCTTGCCTGTTAGTAGCAGCTTAAGTGCTATATCATCCCTTCATTCAGAAGTTCAGTGCAATCAGAGTAGAAGCAGTAGGAAATGTTTTCTGGGAAGAATGGAGAGGTGTTGTGTCCAGTTCTTTATAAAAGCAATCAGGGCATGCAGGCCTCACCCCCACAAACTGGTGGTCCATGATTCTTCAGTATCATCTTCTCCATCATCTCTTGAATCAAGAAAGCTTGAGCTCTCTCTGGGCATTTTGGAGGTTATCATCACAGGACACTGCCAAACCCCCCAGCTTCCACTCACTGAGATAATGGTGTGGTCTGCCTCACTTTAGGGGAGGAATTGCTAGTGAGGGCTTTTAATGGGGCCCAGACTAGTTAATCCAAAGTCATTTCAAAAAGGAAAGAGCACTAATCACCCAGGTACCAGGAAAGGCCTTGCATGAAAAGTGTTGCCAGAGCTCATCCTTGAGCTAGGAAGCACCAAAGGAATGTCCAAGGGGGAAGGGACATGTTATATTCCTGTCATGGAGGGTGGCCTGTGCACAGACATGCTGGGATCAGGGAATAGGGAAGAACCCACTTGGACTGGAATGAGATTTGGAACAACATGGGCCAGATTCGCGAGGCCAAGACAAGCTTTTTGACAGCTCTGGAAATGTGAGAAGAGGTGCCTGTGCTTTGTGGCTTTATTCCCTTGTTGCAAGCTTTTGTGTTTGTTAGAAACAACTGTACAGATGAGCAGTAGAGAGCCAGTACCTGGTGGCCTGGGCCAACATTTTATACTGAACCTTGGGGTTAAAAATCTCTTGAAAGGATTCCCAGATTCCTTGTGAAAAAATTAATGTGCAGAATCCATTTATGTTTATTCAGGTATGCTCCAATTTGAAGAAAAACAGATATAGGAAAATTTGAATTTATAAAACACATACATTGGGAGAGATTAGTCCCATTAAGTAAGAGTTATTTGTTTTACCAGAGGATTCACAGCAGGAATCCTTTAAATAACTCTCCTAGGGCATTTAAAAATATTTCATTTTTGCATAGTTGTTCAAGAACACAGAAGTTGTATAAAATAAGGCCCACCTTTATATGTCTAGAAACAGGTTCTTTTCTATCTTCTCCAATATATAGAGATCTTTTAAAATAAGGATTTACACTAAAAACCTCACAAACTATAAATTTCAGTACTTTTTTTCCTTAATTCCAAATTTTAGAAATTAATTTATTCTTCATTTGAGATGGGGTTTAAAATTAGGCTTGGATATACTTGTACAGTCTGTCAAAATCAGAATTTTTTGCAGAATGCTTTCTTTCTTTGACAGCAGTAAGTACTGTACCCCTATGTAGACTAGAGCCCCTATCCCAGGGAGGTAGCATGATTTCTGTAAGGTCACACAGCAGCTGGCTGGCCTTTGAGGGCACTGTATCCTGGTGCTCTATGCCGTGGTGAATTTAGTGACTGTGAAGTATTAACACTTCTTCTCAGTTTGACATTGATTCAGATCTGCTCCTCTGGGGTAGACTCCTGTTGTAAGAGTCAAATATTAACCTCGTCCAGAAGGATGTAATGAGGATGAAACAGTTAGAGGATAGTAGAAGGATAAGTGGAGCTCTGCCACAGCCTCCTAATCCAGGGGCTCCTTGAGAGCTGGTAGGATACATTTGCTCAACTTGTGTTCTATGTTCCACATTTTGCGTTTACTTTTAAATTAAATTGAAGGACTGGATTTGTCTGGGTGGGAAAATTTAGGGAGATGGGGGGAATAATGGGTTTTGGTTTTTTTTTTGTTCTCTTTCTTCCCTCTTCTTACCATTCTTGTCAACTTTTAGGAGCAGGATCCTAAGAGACTTTTCTCTCCATTGAGTGTTCTGACCCTCGCCACCTTTGCCATCCTCAATGCACACGCAAAACTTGCTTTCCTAAAAACCCCCGAGGCTCCCAGATCTGGCTGGAAAAGAAAGAAAACCATTCCAAGATATTTAATTGTGCAGGGGGCTTACAGGATTGATCGAGAGCTTAGCTTTTTACAATAGCCCAGTGAATAAGAAATGCTTCTGACAAACGATCAATGAGAGGATAATCACTCTTTATCCCCCTCCTCATTCTTACCTTCTTTCTTTCAGGAGAACAGGGTTCAGAAGTCAAAAATCTTTATAGACGCTGCTTTTAAATTAAGCAGAAAATGGACATCGACATATTTGTTAATCTCCCCTAAATCATTATGGGGCTGGCTGCTTTACTGGTACAAGGAGAGAGTAGCATACAGTATGGAATACAGGAGTATCCTGATTTAAGAACAACCTTTTATTTTTGGAAAGTAAAATTTATTATTTTTTAAAAATCTCTTTTCCTTTGAAAAAACACACAGTTGAATCTTTGTTTTTCGTATGTGTGCTTTTTGGAGATTTCTTTTGTCCTGGCCTTCTTTTACTTTGGTAGTTTGATTGAGATAGGCCATGAAACCCTGGTCAGAGGCATTATAGCTGATTAAGGGGATGTATTATAATCCCACTAGAGACTCCCCTTTGGTCTTCTGGCCTGATAAAATTATGAAATTTGAATTTTTTTATCTTTGTTTTATAAAACCATAATGATGTTCTGGCAAAAGCTACTTAAATAAGGAGGCAGTCATCTCTGAAAAGCCTTAACCTCTGCTTACAGAGCAGTTTGACTAATACACCAATAGACGGATGCCCCTTGGATTCTTCCTATGTGGGTGGGGTCTACATCTTGTCCCTTTTCTGGTGAGAAAAGCCAGATTTCCTCAGAATCCCATATCTGCCACAGCCGGGCCTTGAACAGCAATCTCCTTGAAAAAAGTGCTGTCACTTAGTGGAAAAGGGTGTATGTTAAGTTAGGTGTGCCATCACACAGGAAAGGAGCATAAGAGGTTATGAACTCCTTGTGTAGTTATCAGGTGAAGATATAACAAAGAAGACATTCCCTCAGAAGACCTGTGACATCTTCTTTCCCCATCCCCAACCCCTTGGGAGCAGAAGCAGATTTCTTCAAGGCCTGCCTAATGAATGGGACCTGGCCCATGGATTGGAGATTACACAGGAGCTTTTATCTCAACATCAGATGCAGCCTTGGAAATCGGCCTCTTCATTAGGTTACATGGCATGGCCCTTTTCAGTTTCATGTTTTTGTTTTGTAAAATCAAAGTGAAACTATTTTCAGGACCCATTCTGTATAAGTACAGGTAATACAGGAGAAACTTTGGCTCCTTGTGCCTCATTTGCCCTTAGAATAAATAAGCAATGGCAGCTGTTTCAAGAGGATTTTAAATTAAAAAGTCAGCTCTCAGAGATTGGTAGGACAGTTGTCTCAAATTTCCACTAAGTGGGCTGAGTTCAGATCTGCCAAAATGAATAGATGTCTCTACTTCTTGAAAGCTGCCACAGAATTTGGCTCAATCCAGCCCATTTGCCTATGCTTAGGCTGAGGCTGACAGTAGAAGACCATTAATTGCCCTAATGCAGAGCCAGAAAGAATTTTTAGTCCTGAGCTTTCTTTACCATAGTTTAAAAATGGCCATTGATTTTAATGAGGAAAAAGTCAACTTTAGGAAACAAAAACCCCACAGAAAAATGAAATCATGTCCTCTAAATCCATCTCTGTTGTACTAACATTTGTTTATTCATAAAACTGGCTTGCTTAGCCCAAGGCTGTTCATGGAGTATGATTCATGGTAGCATAAACAACAAGGACTTTCCTCAGACAGGAATGCTTGAAATAGACTTTTCTCTCACGCATCCCGTCACCCGTGGGCCTGTATTTATTTGTCAGCTTTGGTGACAAAGTACCTTAGGTCTTCCCCGATGCTGGGAGCTGTCACCTATTGCTCCCTCAGTCACACTTGACCCTTCTACACTAGGCAAGTGGCTAAATTTTCAGTATTGATTGTAGGCCCCATTCTGAGATTAATTAAAATGAAAAACACAAACTATCACCACCTCTACTTGGATAGCATTGATTTCTGAAGAGGCTTTCCTCCTTATAGGAGATTCCAAAGCCCCCCTGTACTGCTGCATCATAGCACCTAGGCCCCTGGAGGAGTTGTTAGGCTGTCAGGGGTGGGTAGAGTGTGTTCACCTCTTCTTTCTTGGCCCAGTAGCAAGAACAACTTTATCATTTTGATTAAGGGTTGACCTAGTGAATACACTGGGTCTGATACACAGAACTGCCACCCGGTATGCTTATCTGGCTTTCATTTTATTGGGTTGTGTAAATTTGAGGTCACCAAAAAAAACTGAAGTCACAAGTTTTCAAATGTGAGATTATTGCCTACACAGTAATGTACCTGCAAACATAAGAGAGTCATTCAGACCACAATACAATTTGGTGGCTATTTGGGGCAGCCATAGAGAGACATAACTGGCTTCAGCTAAAAAATCAGGCCACTTCCTCCTCCTTCAGCACCATGTGACTGCTACTCTCATGGAAACAACAGAGCCAGTCTGTTCTTGTGAGTTTGGGGAGCACAGGCCTTTGTATCCTGTGGCCCTTCCCAACCCCCAGAACTGTAAGCTCTTGAGGGCATACTTCCTCATTTTTGTCTTTCTGTGCTCAGTGAGTAGCACAGTGACCGAGCACAAATGCTTGTTGATCAATGGTACCATTGCCAAACTTCCAGTGGGGGCATATCTCAACCAAGGACCAGCTGTAGACCCATACTAGAGTAACCAAGAGAGCTGCCCAACAAAGAACTTTGCCTGATGAGACACAAAAAGGAGTTACGTTCTAAGTGCTTTCTGGAGGACAAGAATAAGTACTTTCAAATATTATGATACAGAGGCGATAACTTTGCGGCTGTGTATCCTTTAGAATGCTCAAAGGACTATAAGGTTTCAGCTGCTTGACTTAAAGAATATACTGCCTTTGGCATTGTAGAAATAAATGTAAATTCTGCCAAATTTGTAGACTAGATACTGAGCCCAGGGAAAGGAGGCTAGGGTGACTTTGATTTAATGCAGAGAGAATCCTCATCATCATGAAGTGTGATGGGCAGGTTTCTCTAATTGCAGGCACCCCAGAGCTAAGCCCAGCTGAGCGGAAGGAGTTGGAGAGCAAACTGAAGGAACGGGAAGAATTCCTCATTCCCATTTACCACCAGGTAGCTGTGCAGTTTGCTGACTTGCATGACACACCGGGCCGGATGCAGGAAAAGGGTGTCATTAATGTAAGTATGATGGCTGCCTTTCTCCTAACTGTCAGACACGCATGGATGTGGGGGTCACACAGGTGGCCCACATGCTCACTGCAGAGCAGTGAGATAGAGCTGGAACAGTGATCTGTCAGGTGGTGTGAACTATACAGACCTCAGATTCTTTGGGGTGGTTCCCCCTCCTACACTGATCATACTCATAAAGCACTTCATAATTTATGAATTAGTTCCCTGTTTTAAAAAGGTGGGAGACTGAGTCATTTCTGTGAACATCAGGGCCAGCAGAGCCTATGATGATGATGATGATGATGATGATATTATTAATAGCTAGTCTTTACACAGGGTTCTAAGGTGTGCAGAGAGCTTTACAAATATCTCATTTGAGCCTCATCAACCCTGTGAGGTAGATGTTGTTATTATCCCCATTTTGCAGATAAGGAAATTGAGGCAAACAGGTTAAATGACCTACCCAGGATCACATAGCCAGAAAAGTGTCTGAGGCTGGATTTGAAACTCGGGTCATCTTAACTCTGGACCCTGCATTCTCTTTGCTGTGCTACCTTGCTGCTTCAGCTTCTCATGCTACAGGATGCCTCAGGGCTTGGAGCTTTAGGAAAGCAGCTACTAATTCAGATCTGATCTGCATGCAAGGCAGTTTAGCCATGTCTACTCAAAACCAATTACTCATTGTTTGTTTCTCTGGCTGTACAGGCTCTTAGCTGGAATGTCTCCCCCATATGTCAGTCAAGTGTTTGCTTGGCTCATTGGTGTGCAGGGGGCTGCACTTTTCGCTCTGTCCTGGGATGGGAGGAATGGACTGGGGTTTTACATTGATGTCACAAAGTTGGCTGGTAGGGGTGGGGTGGAGTGGGGTGAGCTCTGCTCCGCTCTGCTCCTACTAGTCTGTCAGCTGCTTCCTCTCTCAGCAGTAGTAACAGATTCTTACTTTTTCTTCCCTGGATGTTTATTGGAAGACACAGAGTTCACCACCAGCCTCGTATCTTGAATGTCATCCAGCCTTACCTATAATAGGCTAACTGAGAAACAAGACCAACTCAGGGCCTGGAATGATTTCTCGCTTGCTTCACACAGGACATTATAGACTGGAAAACATCCCGCACCTTCTTCTACTGGCGCCTGAGGCGGCTGCTTTTGGAGGACTTAGTGAAGAAAAAGATCCACACAGCCAACCCAGAGCTGACAGACGGCCAGATCCAGGCCATGCTTAGGCGCTGGTTTGTGGAGGTGGAGGGAACAGTGAAGGTGAGAAGCTGCCCCAGTCCTAGCCATGGGGGAGGAGGGAAGGGAGACTTGGGGACTGCCCTTGAACTCCACCCTCTCCTTCCACTTGAAGGCAGTGGGAGCCTGTCTTCTGTGGCTTCTCTAGGCTTTTCTGCAGGTAGCGTTGCAGGGCAGCCAGGGCCTTCTAGAGAAGTACTGAAGCCTGCAGACCCTGTTTCAGGGAACTTTGATACCTGCGTTCATAACTGAAGGAAATGCTAAATTTCAGTTAGAGGTTAGGGGAAAATAAAGAGGGAAAATTTTCCATCATGTTTATGGAGTCCTGGAAGTCTATCCCCTGGATGTCCATAGTCCTCAGGTTAAGGAACCCTTTTTTTAGAGGGAATGATGTGGTCTCAAAGCCTCTCCTTACTTTACATTTTCATGTTGGAACCTGTTACAAATCCTATCTCTTCTCAAGGAGTATGTGAACTGGGTGTCCATTTGTTGAGACCTTAAAGAAAACATAACTTTGTTAAGAGAATATCTGATTAGAAGCAGGTGTCTTTCATTATGAATGACTTTCTTTATGCCGATTGGCTTAGCTCCAAAAGGAATTCTATTCTCTAGACAGGACTAGGAAACAAGGTTTTACTAGCCCTTGTCCTTTGCTCTGATTCCTTTCCTTTTCTTGGGGAAGTAGACTTGAGATAGCTATATGTACTTAGATACATATAGATATAACATATATACATATACACTTAAGAACAGATGGTGCCCATGGACATATCCTGTTCCATAAAGCTGGGAAATCTGCGTAGGTTCTTTTGGTAGTGGTGAGTGACTGTGTGTATGATAGCTAATATTTATATTGCACTTGTGTTTGCAAAGCACTTTCCATATGTTACAACTTTTTTCATGGCTAGAGTGACACTGTCCATCATTAGAGTGCCTGGAGTCTGCTGATACATTTTCAAGATGAAACACTGAGATGTTACATCTGGAGAGAAGGGGTAGTTTAGAGCTTCTGCTTTAACCATTAATGAAGGGCACTAGTTAGTTTTAAAATAATTAAGCTGCAATTACAGAAAAGCCATTTGTATATAAATATTCCCAGTTTGATGGTGGGGAAACTTGGCATTATGTGACTCCCAGTTCAGGTTGTGGTCACTTGGGGGCATCATAATTAAGTACAACAATTGTTTCATGTCTGCAGCTTCTACTGCAAGTTGGCATTGAAAACCAGGCAAGTGTAAAATCGAGGTTGTTCTTGAGTTAAGAGTGGCCAGCTAGGTAAATGGAGTGTGTGCTTGTTGCCAGGAAAGGTCTCCCTTGCCTCCCTAGCACATTAGTCACTAATGGAAGAGGCTGGCTTCACTAGGCACTAGAAGGGGGCATGATGTGGGCAGAGAGGGGTGCTCTCTCCTCTGGAAGGCTGAAGATCTGAAGAAAGAGGTTATTCTTATCTCTCTTTGTTCTCTGGCTGCTTGTGTTGAAGTAAAATACAGAGGGTGCCACCAGCCCTCTAGCTTGTGAGTAGACAACTTCAGGCTTCAAGGACATGAAAGCCAGTGTAGCCAAAGCATGAAGGCTTCTTGGGAGAGGAGATGAGGGAAGTGAAGATAGTTTGTGTCCCCTCCACCTTCCATTAAGGCTCCCGGTCTGGGGGGTTTGAGCCAGAACTTAAGTTGAATTCTGCCCAAAGGGAAGAGAAAAGGTCCTAGGAGACAGGCAGGGGATAGACAGACAGAAACGGGACCAAGGAAGGACAAAAGACAGAGTAGTATCAGGGCTAGTGATCGGAAGCACCTTTTGCCTCCTGCCAGCTCTGCAGAAGTTAAGTACTAAGAGCTCACTCTTAGGAGTGGAAGGAAATCTTTAGTGTCTTTTTGCGGATATTTGGGGTGGTTATAACATGGTTTCTACTTCCTTAGGAGGAGTATGAGAAACTGGCAAGGAATTCTAAATCCCATGTGTTTAGGAATAGCTTTGGGTAATTTTTCCTAAGCCTTGTAGGATACAAAGTTTCTCTTATGTTCTTTGGACAATGGTTGGAAAAAAGTCTCCTGCTATAACAGGAGACCAGTGAGCAGCAGATTCCCAGAGTGAGGCTGGGAAAGGGAGTGATGGGGATAAGCCAGCACCTGGGGGGGGGGGGGGCCCACCCCGGCCTTTGTTCAGTGATAGACAGCTTGAAAGTGCAGTGACACTCCAATGGGAGAGTTTGCCTTTTCAGTTTTCTTTTGCAGAATCTGTTGCAATGAGTTATGGCGTTATTTGAATGTCCTGGTGCTGTGAAGGCCACATTTATTATTGTTGGCTGCTCTCTTTCCTTATTACTTGCAGTGAGATGCTGCCATTCCTAATTATCAGAAACCCATTTTGGAAATGGATAATAACATACCCATTATCTCCTTTGCTTTTCAGCAATAGAATAGCTGGTGGTACTTATTCCCATTTCACAGAAAGGTCATTTGCCCAAGGACATATGATGACAGCTGGACCTAGGGCTAACTCTTCTTTCTGCTATGTGGCCCCTCATTAGAGTTATGAAAAAAAAAGAATCCATCAAGATTATCTGTGCATTAAAACCATATAATTCCTTTTTGCCCACATGACTGCCCATTTACCTTATTCTACCTGATCTGAAAGCAAAAGGAATCAAATGGTTCTTGGGGCAGGTAGGGAATGCCACCTCTCCTACACCTAGTTAAGACTTGGGCTTTTGTGTCATTGTCCTTAGAAACTGGGGTGGGGGTGAAGATTAGGGGAAATTAAAGAAGGAAAGATGAGCTAGAAAGTTCCACCTCACTGCATGGAGTCGTTAGAACCACATCAGGTAAATTGACAGGGGAGGGGAGATCCTCTCCTGTCTCACTCTCACATCTCTCTTCTGCTGACTTTCACACCCTTGCTTCAACATTTGCAAAGAAACTAGTTGCATAATTTGGGGCATACTGTTTCCCCTTCCAGACACCAATTTCATTATCTGTGAAATGTAAGGAAGTGGAAGGCCCCTCCACTCCTTGGAGACGAGTGCCCTATGTGTTGGAGTTATTGGCACGGTTGTTCTTATCATGTAACATCCTGGACTTGGGCATTGACTTAGCCAGTAGAGCTTATCAGCTATCCTATTTAAGTAATACTTGGAATGAAACTTTCCAAATAGTTCATTTAGATTTAATAAGATATACTAATGACTAAAACAATTAGTGAGTGTTCTAAAAGATACTTATCTGTTACTGCACAAGGAGATAACTACAGATAAGTGTCTGTTTAACATTAGTAGGACCTATTGTGATTATTTTTAGTAATTCATTAATATTTCACTAGTATTAAAAGTGCTAAAAATATTTTAAGATTGTTTTTCATACAAAACAAAATCAGTTTCTGTTCCAAGACCCTGTACTATGGGACCTGACCACTGCCATGCAGTTAATGACCTAGTGTTTATTCCTACTGACCTCTGTCCCTTGTAATTGTATTCAGTCATGATATTCACTTGTCTTTAAATTGGCATTGAGAATAGTCTTTATGTGTCAGACCTGGAAGAGGCCTTAGATATAATCTAGTCCAACTACCTTATTTCACAGAAGAGGAAACTGAGACCCAGAGGTGAAATGTCACCCACAGACACATGTTGATAGACAAGCCCAGTGCTCTCCCACAACATCCTACCTCTCCAGCAGGTGGGATCAGAATTGGCTTACTATCCAGGACCAAAACAAGTAGCTCATTCAATAGGGAAAGAATTTAATCTGATACCTGTTGTCACAGACCAAAAAAATAAAAGGTTTCTGCCAGGTTTTTACAGTTTGGGGCTGTGCTTGACCCTACTTCTGAGTGGATTTTCAGCTTTCCTTCTCCATGAGACTGGGAAAGTGATGTTCATCACAAACCTAACCTGTATCTTTCTTCAATCAGAGGGGTATGTGAGATCACTTTTTGGTCATTGTTGAAATGAAATTTATTAAGACTGTTGCTTCTGGGACATTGGCAGAAATTGAAGTTAGATTTTGTCAGTGAAGATCCAACCAACCATATTCAGTGATTACTTCCTTTTTAAAACATGATGCTGATGTTTTACAAAAAGGATAACCTTAGAGGAACTACTCTATGTATATTACAATTCTATTTCTGAGTTGTTATTGTTGTTGTTTTTTAAGAAAAATGTCTAAATTAAACACAACACTCTGGGGTTGTGAGAGGGGAAGAAAGAACAGTTTTCTCTAGAGGGCAGCAATCTTTCCGAGGTGGTGCCTGAGCATCTTTAGAAGCAGCATCTCGTTAGCTAATACATTACACCAATCAAGAAGGGTTATCTTAAGCCACAATTAATCTGTTCCCTGGCATATGTTGATAGGAAAGCATCATGCTGTTACTTAATTAAAAGCAAACGGATTAAAAATGATTAATAAGAGTATTAAATATTCTCCTAGACTAAAAGCTTTGGGATTCTTGGGTAAACCTAGCTCTTCTCAGGTCTGAAACCCAAGAAGCATTTACTGATTTTTTTTCCTCTCGTGAAATCTTCATAAGCATTTGGCTTTGTATGCAGGGGGCATGCACTGGAATCCCAGAGCAGTGGGGCAAAAAAAAAAGGTCTGAAATACCAATGATGGAAATGTGAAAGTTTAAGTGACAGCATGTAGGTAGGATATCAGGATATCAGAAGCTGTATTTATAAAGCATGAGACAGCTTGGGAAGTGATGTTATATTAGCAAGAAGTTGTGTAGAAAAGGCTGATCAAACAGCAGTCATTTATTAGGGTGTAGAACACTTTCTTATAGGTGCTAAGGAAGAGATAAAATTTCAGCAAGACAATCCCAGCCTGAGTCCCAGCCCTCAAGGAGTTTACAGAATAGTAGGAACACACCAACATGTGTATCTGCGTGTGTGTATATATAGTTTTCATATGCTAAAAGTACATCATTATAGAGGTAGAAAATAAGGTGTCCTCTAAGGTTACATGAGGAAGATCATTATCATCCAGGAGGATAGGCGAAAACTCCATGAGAGAAGTGGTCTTTGAATTAGTCTTTAGAAAGTAGGAAGGGCTTCAGCAAAAGAAGATGGAGGAAGACAAGCATTCTGTGTGTAAGGAGATGAGTGAAGTTGCTTTTTTTTTTTAAGCAACCGGGGTTAAGTAACTTGCTCAATGTTACACAGCCAGTTATTTTGTGTGGGTGTTAAGTATCTGAGCCTGGAACCGATCCCAGGTCTCCCTACTCCGGGGCTGGCACTCTTACTGCGCCACCTGGCCTCCCCCTGACGTCGCTTTTTAAGGGCTGGAGAATGAAGCCTGTACTTGAGAGTGGAGATGGCTTCACTTTTGTATTTGAACTCCCAGCAGTGCTGGACACATAGCAGGTGCTTAGTAAATGCTTCTTGATTGATTGAGAATCATCATATAAGGAATACCTGGAAAGGCAGGTTGGTGTCAGTGTGTGGGGGGCCTTGAGTGACAGGCAGAGAAGTTTGAATTTCACTTTGGAGATAGTAGCAAACCACGGAAGTGATGTAAATCAGTCTGTGTGTGCAGAAAAGCTGGTGGAGGGAGAGAGCATTGAGCCTGAGGTCAGGAGTCCCGGACTCATCCCACCTCATCTGTCATCTGCAGTGGGGAGCATCCCCAGCCTTCCTTCCTCATCAGGGAGGTGTGAGGTTCCAGGACCTCTTGTCTTCACATACAAAACCTTGAAATGCTTTGACTACTAGCATGCCAAATCATTTCACCTATCCAAGCCTCAGTTTCCTCCTCTAAAAAAAGAGGATGGTGTTATGCTATACTTGCCTCAGGGTTTTCTTGAGGATTGATGAGTTAATGTCAGTAAAACATTCTGTAACTATAAAGTCACAGGAGTTACGTAAAGTAAAGTAAGTTGTAATGCTACAACTATTGTAATGTTGGAAGGGGAGAGGAGCCAAACAGCTTGTATTTAGATCCTGCCTAGAAAATGTTAAAGGGAATAGCAGGAAATGTACAGATTTTTGACCTCAAGAGACGGGAAGATCTGGGTTCCAGTTCTGCCTTTGACAGACTGATGCAGGCGAGTCACTTAACCTCTCAGTGCTCTAGGCCCTCTCTGAGGAGAAGTGGCAGAAAAGGTGTTCACCTGCCTTGGTAGAGGAAAACTGCGCATCCCAGAATTCCCTATCAATGAAATCACAGGTCTAGTACCTGCCATCCCTATGCTAAAAAAAAAAAAAATCAAGTATTTTCACACCTGTTATGTGTTAGTTCTCATACTATTCCTGGAAGGTAAGACAGTCTCTTTTAGCCCCATTTTCCAAAACTGGTTTAAGTAACAACTAAAATCATAGGGTCATTAGCAGGTCTGATCTCACTCCATCATGACTACACTGCCATGAGGTTCAGGCAGTTTAAGATGGTTGCTGTAAAAAACAAAACAAACAAAAAAGTTTCCTTAATGAAAACATTTTTTTTGATTGGAAGGAATTGACAGAGTTTTGAAGTGACAGCACTGATTTTAGGGTGTCCCATGCTGTGTGCAAAATGTTGGCTTGGAGGCCTGCAGGACACCTACAATTTCAGAGGCTGCCTAAGATGGAGTGGTGATGCCTTTGGAATGCTTTAGAAATTTGGAAGAGTTGTGAGACTCTAATTTAGACACAAACAGACATACCATGCTACTTTCTAGCCATTGGAGAAGGGAGTCAGGTCTAGATAAGGGACTGTTTATTTTTTTAAAAAGAACAATAAATGGCCAGCAAATACTCAAGGCCTCTTAGTCTCTAGTAACAAATTTTTTCTGTGGCCATGGGGTGCTCATGGCAGTGAAGATGGTATTGGCCATAGAGTAAAAGTCATAGCCTGCTGTTCAATGACTTATTTTAAGCAGGAATCTTATAGCCAAGTCCCTAGCCTCAAAGCCACTGAGATTCACTAAATGCACCCACCTATTAAATTATAGTGCTTAGCTCATTGTCATTCTGACTTTGACTTCGTTAGTGATAACCGAGAAGGATAGCGCACCTTTAAATGACAAGCTTTGTGTTTAATTACCCAAACAAAATGACATAAATATGAATGAGCCCTAATGGTAGTACTTGGTTTTCCGGAAACCATTAACAAAATGATTCCTAAATGGTTTGTAAAGAAAATGAGAGGAGAAGAGAGCAACGAGAAGGCTATTAGGCTTCTAACACACTCCTGAATTATTATGTAGTCAACTACCTAGCAAATATCCAGCTAAATGATCTCACAAAGAAAAAAGAGAGCGAAGTGGCTTGTTGAGATATTCACGGCTGCAGGGGCCTTGACCTCTTTTGATACTCTCATCGATACTAAAATGGGGGCTGGATGTCTGACCCGGTGGTGGGCTCCACACTGAAGGCAGGACTCCCACACACTTAAAGTAAGGCAGTACCAGGAGCTCCCTCAGCGGGACACAGAGAGGATCAGGCGACAGCAAGGTCTGGGCCTGCTGCTTTGAGGCTCTTCCCTCAGCCTCGGGACTGGTGAGAGGGTGGGCAGCTGTTGCTTTATCAGGAGGTATTGTTTAAGACCTCAGAGTAAAACCCCATGGTTTCCAGTTTGTTTCTTTTTTTTCTTTAATGTTTTTTTCTTGCCAGAGAACAAGGACATTGTGAGTCACTGGGCAGTGTGTGGGCATGGTGATCTTGGCGGGCAGCTCCAGTCAGAGCTATGAATGTGCATCATTTGTCTTTACTAAAAGAAATGAAGGGGGAGTGAGTAAATCATCTTTTGACTTGAGCTAATTGTTTATTACCTCCTGCATCTGTGAAGGGAATCTCCTAGATCTTTGGTATAATATTTTATATCCACTTGTAGGTAATTGGTAATTAAGCTTCAGGAATGGTAGCAGGGGGAACAGGCATGTTGTGACAGTACCATCAGTCAGCATGAGTTCAGCAGAGCCCTGTGCCTGGCCTAGAACTTGCTTCCTGACAACCAGCCATTTGTCTGCAGGCCTATGTCTGGGACAACAACAAGGACCTGGTGGAGTGGCTAGAGAAGCAGCTGACAGAAGAAGATGGTGTTCGTTCAGTGGTTGATGAAAATATCAAGTACATTTCAAGAGATTACATCCTCAAGCAGATCCGCAGGTGAGGCCAGTGGGGAGGGCCTCCCCTGCAGCAGGAAGTGGACAGAATCTCTTCCCTAGTTGGTAGAAGAGGTTTGCTAGCACTGATTGATGAGTTGTTAAAGATGCACAGCAACGCAGACGGAGAAGGGGGGTGGAGTGGGAGAGGGGCTTTGCCATTTCCCTTAAATAGTAAAATAAAGGTCAGAGTACAAACACAGAGACCTGAGTTATAGCTATGTCTATGTCGCCAGTTCACAGGAGTACCACAGGGTTTCTTACATTGTACTGTCCTGTAACTGTACCAAAGTCTTGTTCTCCTTGTGACTGTGCTGCTTCACTCTTCTTAGAAACAGCTCAGTAAGTTCTTCCAACTCACCTTTTGGGTTGGGAGGGAATTGACTGCTCCATCCACTAGGACAGTTGTTTTACAACTTGTGAGAATTGGATTCTTTTCTTTTTAAGTCTTTCCTGAAACTATCTCCTTAGAAGGTTGGTGGGTGATCCCTGAGCCTGCTTGAGGTAGCAAGCATTTTCTAAGATGCTGTGACCAAGAAGCCCTGAACTCCACCTCTCACCACTCTTCTTCCTTCCTTCTTTAGCTTGGTGCAGGCCAACCCTGAGGTTGCCATGGATTCTATTGTCCACATGACCCAGCACATCTCACCAACTCAGCGGGCAGAGGTGGTTCGGATTCTCTCCACAATGGACTCTCCTTCAACGTAGGAAGAGCTTCCTGCCCTGCCCTGCCCCTGTCTCTATAAAGTGAAAAGGGCCAGAGCTGCCTTTTGTGACTCAACTGTGACCACTGCCCTGAGCACAGAGAACAGATGCAGCACTGGAATGAATGGGGCTTTTTCTCTCTCCTTGGACTTTGTCTGGTTACGTGGGACATGCTGGGAAAAACCCAAGAGAGATTACCTACATCATTTATTTAACCAAGATGAGAATGCCTCCCTCTTCTGCCACATGGGGAATGAGAAGACAATGAAGGGTATGGATTCATACCATGAGGTCTTACTGAAATGAAGACAAAGTTACTATTCCCTAACCAGTCCTCCCCTACTATATCTTGGCAGAATTCTAGGCAGTCAGAGGACCAACCTCCTACCCCCACCCCACTCCCCAGCCTTATGAGCCTGTGCCTTCAGTTCAGCTGGGGAGGGCTGGGAAGGGCATGAGGCCAGTGGTGCAAGCAGCAAGCTTTGGGAAAAGAAAGCTGTTTCCCACATGATCCCAGCCCATTTGTCCCCCAAGCCCTGGGATTAGAGGGAGTGTCATCCCTAGCCAGAGGGCACCAAGACACTTGTTTGACAAGGAATCAGTGGAGCTTGAAAACTAAGCACGTTCTTTGGGGAGTTGTAGGCAGTAGTGATCATGGAAATGGAGCAATGGTTATCCTTGAAGTGGAGGGTGTTGAACCAGATCCTTTCAGAACAAATGGGTGGAAAACCAGCTGAGCCAAGATTCTGGCTCATCTTTCTGCTCTGTTCTGTCTTGCCTTGGGAAGAACATTGCCAGCACCGTGTGGAGGCTCTGGGCTTCTTCCAGGGGACTGTGTGGGCTGCTAATGCACCATTATAGCCTGAGGGGAAACCTACAGTGAAAGTGCTAGTTATTGGATTTAACATGCCTGCCCTTTACTGTCTCTAAATGCAAACTCTAGTTGCTTAAGCCATAGAGAAGGGGCTAATTCTGGCCTCTTCAAGGTATGGGGAGGTCTTTTTTTATTAAGCCTGGAGCTTTGATAGTTGCAAGTGAATTTTCTGGTGCCTGTACAGTGACACTCTCCTGTTTCCAAGGCAGCTGTGATTAGCTTTTCTGTTAGGAGGCATTCGACACCACTTCTTCAGTCTTAACTTTAGCCCTAGTACTTGGCTTGTTTTCTGTATCTCTCTGCCATCAGGATTAGGAGGAAACGACTGACCAGCAAGTGCTTCCCACCCCCCATAGTGCCCTGCCTATTAAAGTGATTGTCCCCTGGTCACTGGGGATGACTGATTCTCAAGTGCTGGCCAGGCTCCCCAATGAAACTGGGACCCACATGACCTTAATAAGTAGCATTTACAACTCAGTTACGTGCTGTTGCCTTCTGGGGCCTCCTGGGCCAGCTGTAGGGGCATAAATGAGGAGTGGATAAAAAGAGATTATTTATTTTCCACAAGTAACTAATTTAAGAAAATAACTCTCCATCCTCACATGCTCCAATGAAATAGCACCATTCAGCCAGTCTTAACCTAGCCCAGAAGGTGTTGGGAGCTTGGAAACAGGGCAGCAGCTGCTTTTTCCTTGAGAGTTAATTGCACCTGGCACTGTTTACAAACAGGGGAAGCCCTAAGACATCTTTTGCCTGCAGTTTTTACAGAAAGCTGCAGTTAGCCTTAACTCTATAGCTGATAGAACAAGCTCGGGCCCTCCCTGGAAATCCAGCCTGCAGACTGGTCCCACCTCCACCTGAATCTAATGCCTAAATGATGAACCAAACAGTGAACTCTGATAATGTATCTGTTACCTGGGCCACACAGGGAAGACTCTCGTCTGGGAGACGAGGAGTCCAGCATGGCCAAGGAAGGGGGAACAAAGGCAGGAACCCCCTGGAGATATCAGATGTGTCCTGCCAAGAGTTGCTTCAGCTTTTGGGTCTTGACCAGACAGGAGAGATACACGATTACCACTACATTTTTTCTGCAGTAATCATACTTCCCTATACCTACAGCCAGTGTTCTTCAGCAACTCTCTTGGACAGCAGCATTGCCTCAGTGATCGTGCATGTTACTCCTGTGACCACCATGCTTTTATTACAAAGTAGACCCCTTCTTACATAGGCCACCAATTACTGCCCTATTTCAAGTAGAAAGAAGGGCTTTAACTAATGCCTGCCTCCTTGAGCTCCCCTCTCTGGGCAGGACCTTTCCATAGGGACAATAGTCAGAAAGTGTCTGAGCCTGTGAAAAGTCAGATATTCTCACTGCTACGCAGATCCATGCTTACTGAGGCAAGAGGAGTAGAAATGATGTATTGACCAAGTCTTGCTTGAACTGAGATTGTCATGTTCTCTTTTCATTCTGTTCGCAAATCAACATATACTTGTCTCAGCTAATAATTCAGTGGATGAAGACCCTGAGGTGAACCAGGGGCTTCAGGCAAATCCTCCCTCCCTGCCCCCCATGTTGATGAAATAAACCTCCCCATTTCTAGCTGAGTCACAGCTTGTATTTTATCCCAGTCCCATCCTCCAGTCTTCCCTTTTCTCTATTCCGTTTTCAGCTGGGTCGGGAGGGAGTACTGTAAATGAGAGTGCGCACTGGAAGCACTCGGCTGCCCTTATTCACATCAAGGACACCATCAACCTGTACTAAGCACCTACCCAGTGCAGGGGCTTACAGTGATTAGTAAGACACAGAATGAAAGAATGCTCTTGCCTAGCCTGAGATATTAATGTCTGGATCAAGTCACCACGCACATGCTTCCCTCATTGCTTGATGGGGACCATCTTTATCGGTCTGAATTCAACTTGTGAGTTGAGTAAACAAATGAACTTCCCAAAAAGGCAGGTGCCGCTTAGATTGAACCTCTTCTCTCCAGCGTATGATTTGACTGGCCTTGCCCCGGGGAGGATGAGGTCAGCTCAGTCCGGTAGCTGGACTAGACAACAGATAGATGGGGTGTTAACTTCACCATTAATTATTACATCTACAAAGAATTTGAATATACAATCCCATGTGTGTACTTAAAAAAAAAAACCTACTGGAAGAACATTCAGCCCCAAAGTTCACTGTCTTTCTTGAGAAGTCTAATTCTAAGATTGTAGTGAATTCAGAGAGTGTTCTTCTAATACAGTCAATCTGATTAACACTGGGACCAAGTGGCAGATATTAGAGATTTCCCAGGGAGGTTTCTTACTCATTCAGCCAACTGCACACTTGCCTTTTAGCCACATAAGAACTTCAAACTACACCCTTAGATGCCAGAAGCTATTTTTCAAATTCTGCCTGCCAGGCAGTATCATAGAAAAAGCTCTGGGAACTGGAGGACCTGAATTTCACTTAGACCAATAACTGACCACACATGTACCACTCTGCCTCAATGTTCACCCACTGAAAAATGGAACCCGATCCAGCCTCTGCAAGGTCAAACAAGGAGAGCTCCTTGGGAGAGCTGTGTTTCTGCTAGAGTAGCCAGAAGTCAAAGCAGCGGCCGATCCTTATCTTAACCCTAGTTACTGTCCGTACTCGCCACTCTCAAGGATGGTTTGTTGGTCTGGGCACCAAAATCACTGTTCTAAAAATGAAATAGAAGTCTGTGTTAAAAGTCATGTAAAAAAGATCAGTCTAATTTGCTCTGAGCCGGAAGCTGTTGATGAATGGAGGGGAAGGGCAGGGCAGGGATGAGTAAGCTCCAGAAGAAATTTATGCCCCTAAAGCTTGCAGCTGCTGCTCAGTTTCAGAGAAGAGAGCTCCTGGTCAGGGACCCCTCCCCGGCTACTCTGGCAAGCAGGATTTGTTGCCTTCCTTGTTCCCTTCACAGAAAATGAAGGAAGAAGAGAAAGGAGGAAGGCTTATGCAATGTTGAATCTATCTGCAAGAGACCATGCACAACTACTGTTATTGCCTTTTCCTTTTGGGAAGCTGCCTGGCATGTCCATACTCTCTGCTGCTGCAGAGTCTCACTTACCTCACATGTTTCTTTTAATAAAAGACAATTTAAAACCCACAGTCAGTTACTGTCTCCGTGGCATTGCTTTGTTTGGGGGGAGAAAGCAGCAAGTGAAAGAGGAAATATAAGTAGAAACACATCGATAATCTATTCCCAGTCCTACCATCTCCCCCACTGTTTAAAAGAAAAATCCTGTTCCTTCCACTTGTGCAAGACATATGGTAAGAGCCAGGTGAGTATAGAAGTTCCTCATCAGCAGTGAAAGTTCAGAAGCAAGAAAGAACCTTGTAATTTAAGGAAGTAGTCAGATTTCAGTAGGCACAGAGGAGAGAAGGGCATTCATTCATGTGGGGGGGTTGATGTAGACCAGTTTGGTTGGAGTCCTTGCAGGGCAATACTGAGACACAAAGTTGGGAATCCAAGTGCCTGCTGTGGATACAAATGCAGAGAATGAAAAGATCCCCACTCTTGGGGAGATGACATTTTATTGGAGAAGACAAAGACCTGTACACGTATATAGAAAATAAATACAGTAGGACAGTTTGGGAGGAAGGGTGGGCACAACAACTGGGGAAATCAAATCGGGAAATAGTTCCACTTAAATGATACTGGAACAACATCCGGGAGGCATAGCAAGCCTCCGTGAGGTGAAGAGGGAGGGCATGACAGGCATGAGGGGTTGGTGAATACAGAGGCATGGGAAGATGTGTGAAGAGAAAAGAGACCTGCCTGGGTCAGAGGGTGCTTAGAGGGGAAGTCACACACACAATGACGCTGGAAAGAGAGATTGGGGCCAGGCTGTGAAGGCCTGGAAAAGCTAATTTTTATCCAAAAAGCCATTTCTGGAGCTTTAAATGCCAGGCCGTAGAATCTGGACATTCTGTGGTCACTGAGGAGCTACTGAATTTCTGGGCTGATGAGTGAGATAACATAGAACAGTACTATGGAAACAATGTTGGCGAAGAGAGCACTGGTCTACAAGTTGAGACACTTGCGTTTTACTCTCCACCATAATGTAAGTAGGTAAATCACAATCTCACTGAGCCTGAGCATTCTTATCTATAAAGTGGACCAGATGAATGTTGAGACAAAGCGAATAATTACCAGATCACCAAAGCACCTGCCCTGGGAATTAAGCAGAAGGACTTGGGAGTAAATTCCCTGGATCCTCTTTCCCAAACACCTCAAAGACACTAAGACAAAGCTATGTGTGTGGGCCACAATTTCGGGAGTTTGGGGTGTTTTCTCTGATTTTTCATTGGTATTGTATGAGGGGACCCTACACGTCTCTCCAAACAGAATGGAGGGAGATGGACACACAGTAAGACCCTGTACTGTTTCCACTCTTGTCATTTATATGTACGGTGGTGCAGTGAATAGAGCACTGGCCCTGGAGTCAGGAGGACCTGAGTTTAAATCCCACCTTAAACACTAGCTGTGTGACCTTGGGCAAGTCACTTAACCCCAACTGCCTTGCCTCCCCCCTCCAAAAAAAAAAGGTACTAGATATAGGAACAAAGGGAATTCTGTTAAGGGGAAATTCTCCATGTTTTGGGATTGTGTTGCACTACAGTGTAGGAATGAAGTCTCCTATTCCTCACCGATTAAATATTCATTAAATAGGAGCGAAAAATACAAGGTTAGGACAAAAACAAGATCCCTGCCATAAAGAGTTACCATCCTACCACTGGGTTATATGCGTGAGTACTTGGGATGAAAATGTATTTGCCCACTTGAAAATGCTTCTTAAATCAGTCAGCAAGCCCTTATTAAGTACTTACTAGGTGCCGGGAATTGTGCTGAGTGCTGGGGATACAAAGCAAGTCCAAACACTTTGTCCTCAAGGAGCTTACATTCTAATAGGAAAGACAGCACCACAAATCACCATACAAGATAGGAAGTGGAGGGAAGGTAGCCTGTGCAGCTGGGGCGGGGCGGCGGGGGGAGGGGGCAGGATCATTCTGAATGCGGCAGGAAGGGGAGGGCATTCTGGGCATGGGGAGTAATTAATGTAAAGGCAGGAAGGCATGGCATGGCATGTGAAGAACAGGTTTCCTTTTGAAAATCTGCCTTTCCCTCTAAACTCTTGGGATGGAGTGGTCGCCTTGGTACCCATTATGTCTACACTAGCACCCACGTCTTCCTTATTAGACTTTTGAGTGGGAGTCTGTGAAGCTGGTGATAGTCAGAGGGAGACAGACACTCCTCTTGTTTGGTCATTATTAAGGCAAGTTACCAAATGGTTTTCTGTTCTATTCTGGGCAGCAGCAGCAGGTGTCCGGAGACGTGAAGCCCCCATCACATCTCTGTCCTGCTTTTATGCCAGGCTTGTGACATGTTCGCTCCTCTACCACGTCGCTCCTCTATTTCCTTTCTGTTTAGATGGTCCATAGCATGCTCCAATGACAAGATTGTTTGTTCCACCGGGATCATCAAGAGAGAAAATATCTAGAAAGAAGAGAAACAAACAAAAAGCCATGGGGAGAGGGCCGGGGGGAGGAGGGTAGTGGGGAGAGAAGGCTTCCACTAATAATTAGGAAGAATCAAGGCAACTCCAAGAGTCCAAAGGAAAAGTCAGAACTAATGGTGTCACAGGGCAAGGCCAGGCAGGATGAGGAGGTGACTGGTAACTCTGGAAGGATCCACTTCAGGGGGGCGACAGGGGTGGAAGCCGTAGCAAATCGATAAAAGGGATCTCCAGAGGGAAACAAATTTAATCAGTCCCTGATTCGAAGTTCCTCTCCAACAACTGCCTCTGACAGGCAGTAACCCAACCTCCACTTCTCTCCAGGGACAGGGAGACGATGCCTGCCGACGGTGGCCTAGTGTCCGCTGTTTTGTTTTAGGGTAGGGAGGACCTCAGCAAGTTTGTAAATGGAGGAGATGGAGCCAGTTTCGAGGCTGAAGATGAGAGGACAGGGACAAGTGAAGCAGGGGGGAGACCACAGGATGGGATCAAAGGTACAGGGGACGAGGTCAGACCCAGCAATGAGAATGGAGAGGAAAAAGAGAGATGCAAAGGGGCTGAGGTATGGAGAAGACCGGAGGGAAGGCTAAGGAAGGATGAGCTTGGTAAAGTGAGTTTGGGAAGAGAGAGAAAGGTGATGGGGAGTCAACCAGGGATAAATACAACCTAATTTAGAGATGTTTTTGTTGGCAAAGTCACCATGGTTCCATGGCTTCCTTTGGTAGGAACAGAGAAGGCAAATCATAGGAAGTAAAGGCAAAAAAGGTGAGAAAATCCAGGGAAGAAGGTGGTGATGGTGAAATGGTTGACCAAGGAAGGACAGAACGGGTGAAGGACTGAGAGCCCTGAGGTCTTAAGAAGTTCTGGCAGACTCAGGAGGAATAAGGCCCTGGGTGAGGTGAAAAAGCTAAAAAACAGGTTAAAATTCATGGAATTCAGAACGTGAAAAGGACTTAACAAATTGTCTAGACTGGGGCTTCTTCACATTTTTGTATCCTGGCTCCTCTGGCAGAATCTGCTGAATCCTCTGGGCCTCTTCTCAGAAAAATGGTTAATGCATAAAATATATACATGGGATTACAAAGCAAACCAATTAAATGAAATAGTTATTGATATTTAAAAAAAAATTTATGAACTCCAGGTTAAGAATTCATCTTACAAAATGAGGAAACTGTAGCCCCAAAAGTTTGAGTGACTTGACTTACAAAAGTCATGCAGTTAGTAAGCAGAAAAAGCTGAATTCAAACCCAACTGTTCTGTCTCCATATTCATTGCTTCTACTACTACAACAGGCAGCTAGGTGGCCCAGGATATAGAGTGCTGAGCCTGAAGACTCATCCTTCTGATTTCTGGCCTCAGATACTTACTAGCTGTGTGACCCTGGGCAAGTCACTTAACCCTGTTGGTCTCATTTTTTCCATCTCTAAAATAAGCTAGAAAAGGAAATGACAAAACAAACAATGGAAAACTGAACAAAACCACTAGAACACAAGCTCAGAATTTTGGAGATGAAGCGTTTTTGAGAGAGGGTGAGCTCTAAGCACAGGACCAGTCTGGCAGGCAGCAGAGGCAGCAAAGAGCTAATGGGGCTTGGAAGAAAAGAAGTACAAGAAGGGGGAGCGAAAGTGCCCTGGTCTTTTCTGTTGTCTCATCTGATTTTCCTTATGTTCCCGCTGTATAAAGTGAAGGAAAAATTGGTGCTCTATGTCTAGTCCAACCAGTCACCTGACAAGTCAGTACAGCAAAGCCCAAAGAAGCCAGGCCAGCTGGGCCCTCCAGCCTCTTCTAGTGTGTCAGCTTCTGCAGCCTCTCTAGGTCCTCAAGTGTGGTCGACTGGACTGAATCCAAACTTCACAGAACAAACCTCCCTTAATAATTGTTCTGTAAAACTTGGACTCAGTCAAAAGGATGCACTCAAGAACCTAGAGGGTCACATGTGGCCTTGAGGCCACAGGTTCCCCACCCCTGGCTTAAACCCTTACCTTCTTTCAACTCCATCACCACTAAAACCTCTCAAAAGTTACCAATGACCTCCTGACTGAGCACCCAATGCAGCGGCTGTTTCTCAGTCATCTTCCTGGATGTCTAGACAAGCCCCTGACCTTGCTGACCTCTTTCTTCTGTGGCTTCAGACAGCCCTCACTCTCCTGCTTCTCCTGTTCACTAGGTTTTTTTTTGTTAAGAAGTTTTCCTTCACTGGTTCCTCAT
The DNA here is from genome assembly GCF_028583685.1 of Petaurus breviceps papuanus. Taxonomy (NCBI): domain Eukaryota; kingdom Metazoa; phylum Chordata; class Mammalia; order Diprotodontia; family Petauridae; genus Petaurus; species Petaurus breviceps. The sequence goes on along the minus strand of NW_027187398.1, from coordinate 4,821,383 downwards.
CCCCTGGTAGTTCTACCATCAGTCATTGTCTCTCTCTCTTTTTTTTGCTTTTTGGAGGGCATTTGGGGTTAAATGACTTGCCCGAGGTCACATGGCTAGTTTTTGTGTTGAGTGTCTGAGGCCGGATTTGAACTCAGGTCCTCCTGACTCCAGGGCCGGTGCTCTACTCACCGTGCCACCTAGGTACCCCCCTTCCCCCTTGTCTCTTTCTCTACCCTCTCTTGGATAATCTTATTCAATCCCATGGCGTTATCTACCAATCATTTTATGAAGGTGAAGCCCAGAGCTAGACCTCTAAACCCACAACCTCTCTCTCCCCAGGGACTCCAGACCTGTGGTTCTGCTTGCTGGCAGTTGGAAATGGATGTCCCATTGGTATCTGACTCAACATGTCAAAAACAGCTTTATCCTTCCCTAACCTGCTCACTATTCCTGGCCATGATACCCAACCTCCATACTTGGGGTCGTCCTTGGCTGACCTTCCATATATGATCAGTTGTTAAATAAGACATGTGAAGTGCTTTGTAAACCTTAAAGTGCTACATAAATTATAATATTATTATTATTACTTTTATTTCCTCTTGATTCTTCCTCCAAAATCTGTCATCTCCTCCCCTCTGCATGATTCTGACTGCCACTCTCTCCCTCCCTACCTGGGCAAGCAGATCTTTGTGTCTTCTCTTTAAAACCGTCCCTCACCATTCCGTGCAGATATCTGGTGTCAGCCCATTTGCTCCAACCTTTTCACAGATCCTTCCCCATGGCTATCACCCTGCCTTGTGATACATTACTCCTCTCCACATCCTATTCGATCCAGTGACTGGCTTCTGTGCTGTGTTCTCACAAAAGATGCTCCATCTCCCGACTCTGGCCATTTTCTGTCTGTCCCCTGTGCCTAGAATGTTCTTTCCTCATTTCCACCTCTTGGCTTCCCTATCTTCTACAGAAAGCCTTTCCCAGCCATTCCCTTTGTTGTTATTGTCAATCTGGCCTGTATATAGCTCATCCTATACAATCATTCACGTGTTCTCTCCATTAGACTGAGATCCTTTTGTCTTTCTCTGTATACCAGCACTTAGCATAGAGTAGGGCATATAGAAGGTGTGCCACAGAAGTTTATTAACTGACTAATATTCCAGTCAAACTTGATCACTAACTCCCTCCATCCCCCAGAAGGGACCTGCACTTTTCCATCTCAACTTTGCTCACACAATTTCTTTTTTGTTCACACGGATGCTCTCCCGTCTCCCCTGCACAGACCCTGCTGTCTAAACCCCACCCCCAAGTACACACCTCCCACCATCTGTTATGGCAACCTCCTCCGGCTCACAAAGCTCATCAATGTCAGAACAGGTTATCTTCAGACACAGGGTCATTTGGACCTATCCATTCACTGTTTTTGAGCAACCATGATCAAAATCAACAAATATTTGAGTATTTTTTTTTCAAGTACATAAACTTTATACATGGCCACAAGCCAACAGCAAAACAGATTTGACTATAAAATTTAGATGCTCTCTGCCTAATATTTTTATATAAATAAGCTTGGGGGTGGGAAGCAAGAGATAACAAATTCAAATTTATTACTGAAAGTAAGGAAACTTTTTCAATCACTGAACTCAGCACAGCACAATAATTCTCTCACATCCTCATCACTGTAAATTCCTAGTGTTTGTCTGTGAAGGGGAAAACCAAATACATTCTTTGGGTGCTATACTCTAAGTGGACTCCACTGTATTATGAGATAAACAATCCCAGCTTCAAAACCAACTAGAGACTTTGTAGTTTTCCCTTCTCAAGGCACAGTCTGGTTGAAAGCCCACCTGGTTTGGGAGAGAACATGGTTTCTCCAACCAGCTCTAGCGTTTCTTGGCTGAGTGACCTCGGCTAAAACACTTCCCATCTCTGGTCTCACTTTAACATAGTCTCTAAGAGCGGGTGTCTTGGACTCCTGGAATTCTCTCTCTCCACCTCAACCTCCCTGCCGATCCCGATCCCATCCCACTCCACCTTCTATACAGGAAGGCTTTCCCCATCCCCCTTAATGCTGCTACACCTTCCCCTGCTAATTAGCTCCAATTTATTCCATCTAAAGCTTGCTTGTACACAGTTGCTTGCATGTTGTCTTTTTGAGAACAGATTGTCTTTTGCACCATCTTCAGAGCTTGGCATAAAACCTGACACATAGTAGGTGCTTAATAAGTTAACTGTCAACTAGGTAAACCATGAGATGTATCCCCACTTAACTCTAGGCCTGGCACCTCACAAACCTTCAGGTGCAATAATAATGCCATTCAACTCTGCCATACAGCTAACACACACAAATCCTATTTCTATTTTGTGCATTTGTCTACAAATGGCATCTTGAGGGTTAAATACAATCTCAATTTTATGGGAGGAGAGAAACTCCTGAACTCCTTAAATGCATTTAAAAGTCTTTAGCCTCAAAAACACTCAGGAAAATAGCAGTGAAACTGTCAGCTTTCCAAAGCAGAAGATCAAAGTGCTGGCATCTTTTAATTTAAACCTTTTGTTACATCAACAGTCTTAAGAGGAATAAGAAAGATCAAAATCAAAACGGAAACAAACTCTATCTTTGTAGCTGTTTTTATTTTAGTCTTTTCTCTCAATTTGGGCCACAAAATAGGTCAGCCCCATTACTGATCAGCCTTCCCACAAATATTTAAAACAAATTGAATAGCACACCCAATACCCATCACAATTACACCAGGCACAATAACTAAATTAGCAATTCAACAAAATAATTGGAAATGCGATTCTCTCTATTCCACCAGCCTCCCTCGAGGGTTTATCCCATCTATGGGAGGAAACTCAGCTTTACTAATTCTGCAGCTAATTAGAGACACACTTGTAAATGAAGTTGTTTGTCTTAAAGTTGAAATTCTCTTCTGGGGGGTGGGGAGAAAATGAGAAGGTATAAGGAGAGAGACAAACTCCTCCCATGCAGAGCCCTCCACCTCTCCTGGCTAAGCTAAGTGTTCAGGAGCAGCCTAGGGAGACACCATCTACTTCACCTCCTTTCTTATCTTACAGGTGAGAACATCGAGGTCCAAAAAGGTTAAGTGAAATTCTTCAGGTCATACTTCTAGTAAATAGGAAAGCTGGGATTCAGACCCAGCTTCTCTCGACTCCGAATCTCAGTCATCTTCCCACTGTACCACAGGGCAACAAAAACACGTTCTCATTAGCAGCCATATCCTACATTAATTCTGAATTGATATTCTACTGGGCCTAGCTGATGGATTGTATTGTATGTAGTGCAGCAGGAGTAAGGTGACAGCAAGAAGGAACGCTGCTACGCAGCCTCCTTACAGGCTGACCTGGCCAGTGCCCTTTCTGAATGGAGATCACATGATCCCCACCATGGCCAAAGCCCACGGTGGCAATGGGGGCAGGAAACCTCTGGAGAGCAACAGGTCAAATGGGCTTAGAGTTAGAGTAGAAAGAGCCCTGGTCAGCAGTCAGAAGACCTAGGTGCTAGTGGGCTCCACCACTAGCTACACAACTCTGGACAAGTCACTTCGTACCATCTGGGTCTCAGCTTCCTCATTTGTACTGGGCAGCTGGGTGGCACAGTGGATGGGGTGCTGGACTTGGCAGGCAAGACAGACATGAGTTAAAATTCTGCCTCAGACTCTCGCTGTGTGAGGCACTGAAACTCTCTGTGTCTCAGTTTCCTCATCTGTAGAATGAGGTATTGTCCTTAATGGCCTCTAAGGTCCCTTCAAGCACTAATTTTTTATGACAGTAGGCACGCTGGTGTCTTGTGCTTTCACCCCTTCCCCTCTACCGAGAGAATGGGCTGCTTGGGTCTGCAAAAAACAGGGAACATTGTTAGTAGGTGATCAGTGAAACCAGTCTCTCTAGTGTCTTTCACTAGCAAAACCTGTGACTAACTGGCCTGATTCTTAGGATTCTGCTACTCGGCCAAAGATGGAAATATACTTTGGCCCATTTGTTTAATCGAATTTTGGAGAAGCAGTCCAAGAGCATGTTTGAGGTTTCAATTAAGTTGTCCTTGGCCTCTTTTTTTTTTTTAAAGCAAGGCATAAATGCTTGTTTTTCATTACATAATGGGAAATCCAATGCTTAACTTTCTTTTCCACTTATCTTTCATGTTTTCCAGGCTGTGACCTTTAAAAGCCCAAACTGCAAATGTTCAATGCATTAAGGAGCTCTACCCCAGCCCAGGGTTCCCAGCTAACCTGTCCCAGCCCATGTTGTGCAGCTCCTGTCCCAGGGGAGTGCTGGGAGGCTGAAATCCACCTCCTATAGAAGACCCATGCCAGTCTATGCTGGGGATCCGGCTCCAGGGGCTCCAGGCCTGGCCTGGCACTGCTTTTTTTCAGTGAGCCAACAAACCCTGGAAGTTCGGTGCTCTCACGCTGGGAATAAAGCACTGACCTTAAGCACGGTGCGATGCCAGCAGATGAAAGGGTGCTCTCCCTTGCTACGACCTCCTTCCTGAGGTTCTCTCTGCCTCTCCTACTGCCCAGGTAGGGGGAGGGAGTGGAGGGCGCCTGCTTAAATGCTGATAAGTAAATTCAAAAGCATCCTTAGAGCAGCTTTGGATCTCGCTTTACTGCTTATCTTTTCAAACAATATGAACTACAAGTTATCACATTTAAAGTGTTTCATATTAGCCTTTTAATATTACATTCAGCTCTTAAAACCCAGTGCAATGTGCTACATATTTTAAAGGACACAAGAGTCAAACTGGAAAATCATTTTAAAGCTTAATATAGTCAATTCCCAACATAATCGGGTGCAGAGTGAAGGAAAGATGAGGCCTGAGTTCACAACTCTTCCTCTTCACCACCTCTGAACACTATAGAAGGAACATGGACCCCAAGTGTGGAAGCTCCTCACCTGCCCCTGCCAATCTGGCCCAAAGACCTTTTGTATTAATACTCAAGAGCCTGCACAACAGAAGTTCTGGACTATTCGAGAGTTCAGAAGGGAAAACCACTGCCTGTCAAGGGAAGCTGAGGGAGCTGCCGCTTCAGGATCCTTCCAGCTAGGACTAGGCCTAGGCCTAGCCAGGCTCCACTGGTGCTCGGGCTGGGGGGCCTAGAGCATGATTCTATTTCGGCTTTGGGAAGCCCCCGGTTCTGCTGCACTGCTTCGAGAGGCTCCAGCTGGAGGCAAGGCAGGAATCTCAGATCAGTAGGCTAATTGCTTTGTGCTAAATAGAAGCCACACTTGCATACTAATTTACACGCCATTACCCAGAGCTCAGTGTGCTGGAGCCTGCCTTCTCTCAGGCAGCCTCTTCTAGATCCAGAATGCACTCTACTCCACTTATTCAGGGCTTCTGTCCTCCTCCTGACACCACACTCGGTCACTTTTCTTGAGAACCTACATTGACCACAATTCCTAAGCTCCTGGCCTGGGCAGCTCACACATCAGGGTCATGATGATGATGCTCCTGCAAACCGTGCTACAGTAAAAATTACCCTGGAGCCTAGAGATTGAGGGGGCAGCAAGCACTCAGTTACATTGATTCCAGGTGATGGAATAAGGCAACCCACTGCCACCATCTCCTCAGACCCAGAGCACAGAGAACCCAGGACCCTGGAGCCCCAAAGCCCCCAGCACGGCTCCTCAGACTACAAGCCCTGCTTCCAGCCATTCTCAAAGAAATCGCTCTGATGAGACGAGACCTGGAGACTGTTTGTGCAGGAGCTACAGGCCTGTCTCCTGAGCAGCCATAGCCACCAAATTCCTTGGTTTTATCAGTGGAAATGGCACTGGAAAAAATCCTGGGTCCTTTACATCTGACTTGTATTTGAAAACTCCATGTGCCACACCTCTCCCTATTAGAATGGGTGCCTCTGGAGAAAAGGGACTGTATCACCAGTGCTCAGCACAGAGCACTTAGTTATTAAATGGGTTTTCATTCAGTGTCCTCTTTCAGACCAGAGTGGGCAAAATTCCACAAAAGAGGAAGATCCATGGTCACTGAAGGTCCCTTGGCAAGGGCCAGATTTACTTAGACTCAAAGCCAAAACTTAGAATCACACATTTTTAGAGCTGAAATCACCCCACGCCCTCATTTGACAATAGAAACAAGGAGGTTTGGATTTACTCAAAGCTGAGTGTCAGTCTGGGTCTACTTACCTTAAGGCCAGTGTCTTTTTTTTCCTTCATACCCACATATCTGTCTCTCCATAGTGAGACTCGGTGCTCTCTGTAAGCCTGGCTTTTTACCCATACCCAGGATCTACAAGCCCCTCTTTGGCTAGAAGGTAAGAAATGTTTTACAGGGTGATACTTTAAGAAGAAAACTGGATGATTGGCAAACGTAGTAAAAGAGATCTAGCCTTAGCTCCCTTCTCTCACTCCTACATCCTAGTAGCCTGACTGAAGATCTGAAGCTCTAGGTAGTCATAAAATAGTAGAAAAAAAAATCAATTTTCTTTTAGGTACTATTCACTAAACTGTGACCTCCTTGAGGGCAGGGAATGTCTTTTGTCATTCTTTGTATCCCCACTGCTTAGCACAGTGCCTTGCATACAGTAGGTGCTTAATAAATGTTTACTGAGTGACTTAGGATCTCATAGACCTTCCACTCTTCCTCACTACTCCCATATGGGATCGTCCTTCCTCCTCACTCTGAATTTTCTCCATGAAGTCAGTGCCTTGGTCTTAACTTAGAAACTCTATACCAGGAGAAAGAAAACCACATTTCCTGGTAATAAAAATATCACTAAAGCTCTCGGTCCTGTTATATTAACAGGTAAAGATACTCTAAAGGAAATTTGTAAATAGAAGATAAACAAAAACAAGAGAAGGCATTCTCACTCTGCATTTACCACATACCTTGGTCCTCCAGACAAGGAATAAGTAACGAAGATTTCATCAACAGAGTTGTTGGATGAACTGAATATATACAAATCAGCAGGGAGATATGGATCCCACAGTCTTAAAGAGTATTAGTTAATGAACTTACCAGATTATCCACAGTTATTTTTGAAATATTATGTTGAAGGAGAAAAGTCAGAGAGGACTGAGGAGAAATGCTTGGCTTGGTGGGGGTAAGGGAGAGGAAATGTCCTTTTTATGAAGATATAAATCCAAATTGAATGTACAACAAAACAGGAGTGAACAAAAGCAACTCCAATAATGAAGGAAAAAACAAAAAGGTATGGTTATTAATGCCAGACAAACCTCACTTTTATTTCAAGATTTTTATTAGACATATACAATGGGAAAAATCTCATATGAATACACATGTCATCAGATCATCTGTATAAATAAAAATGCAGGAGGTATTACCAGAGGGAGAGAACGACACCCTGGCACCAAACACTTCTGCTTTTCTGTACCTGGTGGCCTTAGGGAGTGTCCCTATAAAAATCAGTCAACCCTACTCATCTGGAAAGTTTGCACTAAGCTATGACACTCCCCATTTCTTGAATCTGGCCCCCAGGAGAAAAGGATTTTGGCACTAATGCATTAAATGCATGAAATGTCTGTAGAAGGAAACCCTTAGGGAATGCTAAAGGCCCAACTGTACTTCAAAAGGCACATTCTAGATCAATTTAGGGGCATAGACTCAATCCTCCTTTTAGATCAACTGGCATGAAGTGGCCACACGGAATAAAGAATCCTGGGAAATATTTCAGTATCCTTACAAAATTCAGGGCAAGCACGGGATGGGGAGAAAGGGAGGACAGAGGTCAGGACCAATGGGATCCTTCACTTGCTGTCTCAATCCAAAAAGCTAAATGAGGTCAGGACAAATCTGAGAAGAACACTCACTCACCAAGGGGTTTTACAAAGGAGGCAAAAACAACAGGAAAACAGGAAAGGATCCAGAGAGAATATACTTGCACAGTTCAACCTTCACAAACTTAAGCCAACACAAGCCATTGCCTCCCACCCCTCAAGAAATTTAGGAGGACATTTTGGAACAAAAGCGTTTCAAGTAAGAATAAGCAAGAAAACTGGAGGTGAGAGTAGAGAGCAAATAAGATGTGAGGTGGCAATGTGATCCAAAGAAAGCAGGAGGGGAGGGAAGGCCAACTATGGAGATGATGGTGCCACTTTATCTACCATCTCTCAATGAAGCATCTCAAAGCACTTGAAAGGCCCATAGCTCCTTAATCCTTCTAGAGGAAGACACTGAGCTGAAGCATTCCCGAGGGAGCAAGGACCAGTCCTTGGCCCAGCATACCACCTCCTTCTTCATGCTATGTGTGACCGACTGGTGGATGAGGCCTAAGGAAACATTTAAGCCAGCCTTGACCTAGCTAGCATGTATAGTAAAGGGAAGGAGAGCTCAATGAGCCTTTCCTGGCTACTTACATCTGTGGCACAGAAAAGGGGATAGGAAGGATGATATCACACTTTGGCCAATACCCTGCTCCTCAAAATCTACCTTCCTTCTGCCTACGACAGTGTACTGCTGGGCTCTTCATAGTACCTGGTTTGTAGCTGCCATAAGTAGTCAGTTGGTCAAGAATAAAATAAGCAAAACTCCATACAAAGGAGAGAATGCTTCAGTCAACACTGAAAAAGGTCTCTGGATTGAAACTCTAGATAACAGCTCTGAACTCATTTAAAAATCAGCATTAGCCACCAAAATGTAAAGTATTAGTTTTATTAAAATGCAAATCAATCAACTAATCTGTCTTTCTAGTAACAGTTGAATTGCAGTATCCGTGTCAATTAAAATAGTTTCCAATTTATTCTTGGCTGGAAGGAGGGTGGTATTCTGAATTTTAAAACATGGGCCTCCCTTTGCTGAAAACCCCTTGCCTGTTCGGTATTTCACATTGCTCCTGACTTTTCATTCACTTTAATTAAGCATATTTGCTCCAAAGATTCTGGAACACCTATTTAGATCTCATTCTTCACCTGATAAAATTCGACAGTGACAAAAGGCCTGATCCCCTTAAGAAAGCAAGCCTGGTGTCATGTTCATAGAAATATTTAAGAGTTATTTACTTGCTGTTATAATATGCATTATCTGGAAGTCCTCAGGCCAGATGGAAAAAATCATACATTATATTCAAAAAGAGATCCTTTTTGAGTGATGCCTTATATTTCTGGTGATTGATATTTTCTGGAAATGGTGCAGCACTGAAAATTTTATGTTTCCTTGACAGTCAAACCCAAGAGGTGAATATCAAGGCAGAAAAAACAAATCACCATGAAAAAAGGACCAATTAATTAGAGGTGGGAAAACCTTTTTCTCTTCTATTTGTCCCTATACTGTGCTCCAGAGACATATATATGTTAAAAAATAAACTAGGATCCATGTTACATTGAAGTCTGAATGCATTTGGATCCCAGCCTCAGGGCACTGTTGTATCAAGAGTCACTGGACACCAAAGCCAATGGAATACAGGATTCCTGGGAAAACAAGAATCTGTAATTCTGTTTTGACATTTACATCACCAAAATATTATTTCCCAAACCACAACTCTGTGTTTATGACAATTACACTTTGTGAGCTGGTCTAAGGGTGTCTTCTTAGACTCTAAGGCATCAAATAAAGACTTGGGCAGAGCAAAGGATGCAGCTGAGGACTTGGCTCCACATGCTGCCCCATCCATATGCATGCATTACTTATGCACGATCATCTTCATTGTAGATTGACCACAGCAGGCCAATAAATCCCCCTTATGGGGATTTAATTTCCAGCTTTTGACCTTTGGATGAAAAACAAGTGAATCATCTGCTCCTGCTAGATTTACACCGGAGTTAACCTCAATAAAGTGTGTCATGAGTGGCGAGAAAGGAACAGGATTCTGAAAGAAGCCTTATCAGCTGAGGGGGAAAACAAAGGAAAGAAAGTCAAGAGATCAATATTTAGCTGAAAATCCACAAACATTTCTGAGCTACAAACAAGCATGGGCAAGACCACCGGGATTCCCCAGAGCTCCTCGAGGCTCCTAGCCACGAGGAACTTCTCATCAGGACAAGGAGTGCTCTGCTCAGATCTTCCTCTTTCAGTGCATCCTCTAGGCATGCAGTCCCAATGTCTATTCAAACAGCCTCTTTCTTGAAAGAATAATTCCCAACCAATGACTGAACATTCCAGTAGAATATAGGGTCCTCTAACTGCTAATGCTTTCGAAATCTTTAAAAGTAGCAAAACCAATAGCACTTCTCTGTGACCATCAAAGACATGAGGAATGGCTCTCTTGACCACACAAAGCTCTGAAGTAACCTTTAAAAAGGGAGAGGGAGGGGATCCTTAATGTCCTGGAGGTATCAAACAAGTATTATGAGTGGGTGCACATTAGAGATACTTCTTCCTGAGGGACTGCTCTAGCTGCCGACTAAGTTCAGCCTCAGGTGTGGCCTCAGGTGCCAGGAGGTGTCAATCATTTGTCCAGATGAGCAGCCAACACTGGGATATGGAGATAGATTCTCTTATGCTGTCTCTTCAATTCTAGTAGAAAAAACACACCCACCTGGGGTTGTGTAACCCTAATTCCGAGAGCCTTCTGCAGATGTGCTGACTTTTCCAAAGAGTGATCGATAAAGCTCTGTCCTAAAAGACAAAACCAAAAGGAAAATATGAAAAAAAAATGCATGCCAGGTAACTTTTTCAAGGTTAAATCCAGACGAATGTACTTCAACAGAAAATCCACCGATAAGTGCATTCCAGAGTCCTCCTTCCTTCATAAACACAGAGGAAGGAAAAGAACCTCTAAGCAAACTAACCACAGGCTGCACTGAAATATGTCACTATTCCAGTGTGGCTGGGGACCCTGTCTCTAGGGAATGAGCTTTCTCTAAGTTTGCCCTTTACAGACAGGCTCTTCAAGTAAGAAAACAAGATTGAATATTTTAATAGGATGTATGAGACTGCCGCACTCTAAGGAGGATTCAATCAGGAATGGGATGTGGGGGATATAATTTAGTTTTCATACATTTTCTTGGACTTGACGGTACTTGAAAAACAATGAAAATGACCCAGCAACAAGATTCCAATTAATATCACATATGCAGCAGTTCCAATAGTAGAATTGAGTTTTCCTTCTCCCTCCTCTTCCCTTCACCCCAATAAAAAATTAGAGTAGCTTATTTATTTCTAAAGGTTGGATTTACACACACACACACGATCTTGTGCACCAGAAATAAAAGAAGTACCTCCTACTCTCTGCCCTAAGAATAACTGCGTATGCACACATACTTGGTGGGGAGGGCCAAGAAGAGCCTAAAGAAGAAGGTGGTAAAGAAGTAAAAGTCAAGTCAATAAACGTATATTAAATGCTGACTTTGTGCTAGGCACTGGGGACTCAAAGAAAGGCAAAAATGGGATCCCTGCCCTCAAAGAACAATGTAAAACCTTATGCATACAAAAAACAGACAATGCAAATGGAAGACTAGTTCAGAGGGAAGGACAAGCATTGGGGGGGTGGAAGGTGGGGAAAGATGGCAGACAGAGGAAGTTCCATGAGAGGGCTTCTGCAGGCATGGGGGCCAGCCAGCCAGTCAATGAAAAGGCAGGTGGTGGGAGATGAAGTGCTGTGTGTGAGGAACGTGTGAGGCCAGTGCTGTTGGATCCTAGACTATGTGGAGAAGAGTATAAGAAGACTGCAAAGGCAGGAAAGGGCCAGGTTGTAAAGAGCTTTAAATGGCAAATGGCAGATTTTCTACTTGATCCTAAGGACAATAGGGAGTCGCTAGACTGAATGTGATTGTGGAGGCTGGGGAGGGAGGCAGGATATGGTCAGACCTGCATGGATGATGGTGGGAGGAGGGAACGATGCCCTGTAGGGGCAGATCCCCAAATGCAGCAACCTACGGTCACAGAACAGAACTTCACTTCAGAGGGCAGAGGGCCCAACCAAGAGTTCCCCAGCAGAGCTAAGCATACCTTACAATATATAAAGGCTGGCCCATAAGAAAAACAATGTGGGTTCTTGCCATAAAGGACAGATGATGGCAAAGAACAGGCACCATTATTTAATATAAAGGTCCAATAAATATCTTGAAAGAAGAAAGGGCTGAGGAAATAGTCTCAACCCATGAAGATGGAACTGGTGAGTTTCATGGCTAACCCCTATGACCATGACATCTGGGCTCCTGAGCTCATGAAGGCACAGTACTGGTGAACCACACTGATTATTTAATAATCTCTTACGTCTAGCTCAGAAAACCATTACAACATCTGCTGTTTTTGCATGAGAAGTTCTCAGTGCAAGTTTGTAGCTCCCCACAGTGACTATGGACAGGAATAGTGACAACAATGAATGACCTCATCTAGAAACCAAGTTATAAGAAAGAGGGAAACTTAAAGAAAAGTAAGAAGCCACTTCCAAAGTCCTGAAGGGAATTAATGGGCCACAGCAACATCCTAAAACCATCTACAGAGGGAACTATAATCGGCAAAAGTGCAGGAAACATCCACAACAAAATCACTAGTCCTCATTGAAGATGGTGCAATCAAGACAATGGTATCAAGAACTCAAGAAAGCATGGACTTGCCATGAGGCGGCTAAGCAGCACAGCCAGGAAGACCAAGTTTGGATCTCATCTCAGATACTTCTTAGCTGTGTGCCTCAATGTCCTCACCTACCCTGCAGGCTGTTGTGAGGCTCAAATGAGACAATAATGGTAAAGTATTTGTGAGCACAGTGAGAGGCATGTAGCAGACAGCAGGCACTAAATAAATGCTGCTTCTCTTCCCTCCTTCCCCCTTGGCATAGCTGAAGGTCAATTCTAGTCACTTTTCTACATGCCTCAACTTCCCCATTCAGAAAATGAAATCTGACCTATAAGATGTCTAGGGTCCCACATGACTCTGACACTTTGATGTATTCACTTCCCTTAAGTGAAATCTGCCCCCCCCCAAGTTCCTTTCTGTTTTTTTCCAATTTGTGGACTTTTGTTAATATGGTCACGGGGCTCGACCTCCCCTAACCTGGTTCCCCTGGAGGCCTCTGGCTCTTTCCTCACTCTGACAGTCATGTCACCACTGGTTCCATTCTTCAATCCAAGAGGAAGGTCACAGACTGCATCACTAGCTCTCTAGAGGCTCCACAGCCTTGCCTTCCATTCAGGAGAGTCTCTAGCTCTTAACTTTCATCTGGGAGGGAAGAAAATGAAAACAAAGGGAGTGATTCACCAATTCCCGGGACCTAAAGATCACATCACCAATCCCAACTCAGCACAGACTCTACTGAGCCTGCTAGTTTTCAAAATGGAAAGGAATTTCCATTTCTAGGCTTTTAAAAGCATTCATATGCAAAACATTCATGCATAAGAGCAATGTTTAGAAGGGAAAATCAAAACATCATCTAGTATGATAACTAAGGGAGTTTGAATTGACTTTGAAACAATATTTTTTCTATATGTTCTCTATGAGTTCTCAAGAATTCTTCCTCACCCATGTGTTGCCCAACAAAAGACAAGATGCACGAGATCTCCACAGAGCTACATGAGCAGCTGAGCCTGGTTCCTAGTTTTAAATGGCTCTTTTTCTTACCTTCCCTCCCCCTGCTCGATGAACTCATTGGTACAGGGGACTCCTGGTGAGGAAATTCCCTTTACCAATGAAGATCTGCAACTGCTCTGCAATTTACAGTCTTAGAGAGTAGACTAGGGTAGTGGGAGGTTAAGTGCCTTGCAAAGATAGATGGCCTTTTCTAGACAATCATACCCAGACTGTCGTCTGCCCCATTTTTAAATTCAGAGGCTTCATCTCTGGCTGAATTTTCCATTCACTGAAGGAGTCTAGTCGAGCTGGGAAGAGAAATTCAGAATCAGAAACTAGAGGGATGCTGAGTTTTCTGAGTTTCAGCAGACTGAGAGCTCACCAGGTTTTCCTAGATTCAGAAAGACCTGGGATTCAGAGGCCAGTTCTCAGGACAAGGCATCAGTCAGTATGTGAAAGACAGCCCCACCCTTTGCAAAATAAAATAACAGCAGCACCAACAACCACCTAGCCCTCTTAACAAAACAACTGTCAAGCAACCAAGAGTCAGGTTTTCTTCTACAGTGCAGAAATTTTTCCCCCTGCAGCATCTTCCCTCACCAGGACTTAGTCATGCAGAGAGCCAAACTATCAATCCTTCAGGTTAACCTTGTCTCCATCTGATTCTGCAGGCTAAGTGTATAGTTTAATACTCTTGGTTCCCCCCCTTAAGGCTACGCATAATGAAGTCAGAAATTAAAAAAAAAACAACATAATTCTGCCTACCAATCATTATTAAGAATTGAGATTTGAGTCACTGAGCTGAAATGTATTCCCGCCCTTTGTCTACCCCCCACCCCCCACCACACTCAGCTTCAACTGCCAGTGGGAATGTGCATGGGAGAAGAGGTGACTTTTAGCACCTTAGAGTATCGTGCTATTAGTACCATGCAGAAGAATAACCTACACAGAGTAATTAACAGGACTTACACCTGAGGTAGAGAGAGGCAGAAGGTCGATAGCAGGGGCTCTTCCTTGAATTAAAATTTAACTTACCCTTTATTGCAACCTACAAAAGCAAGTAATGAGCACTAACATTTTTATTTCTTTTAAACTGTCATTTAGGCTGTAGAGGGGATAATTACCTATCTCGACTGTAGTAAGGTTTTATAACCCTTAGTGAGGCATTTTCTAATTTAATATTTTTACTATATTATCATAAAACCTGTTTCTGGAAAAAATGGTCATGGATTAGCAGCCATTTTCCATAAAATGTGTGTATATGTGTATTAGGATCTGGGCTTTAATTATTTATTATGCAATTCTTCTGACCATGCTAAAAAAAAAAAAGGTACAAGCTGTGCATGCCTGTACAATGCAATCAATTGTGCTTAGCAGTGGGTACATTTTAAACATTACTGAACAATGCAAGGCAAACACTCATCATTGTAAGGCAGATGGTCATATGTACATACACATACAAATGTCCTCACTCTCGTTCTCCACATGCACGCTGATCATGGGACTCAAACGCTGACAGTTGTAGCTCACCATAGTAGTAGGACAAATAGCACAACAGGGGCATATGAAACCTGCAAATGATATTGGTTGGCTCTCAATTTCCAAGGCCTGCAACCTGCAGCAGTAACCAGGGGTCTGGTTCCTGAAGGAACTGTCCCTACATTCCCCCACCCCCCACTTCATTCCCAAACACTATTTTCCTCCCCACCAATTTCTTGAACACTATGGACACCATTAAATGCCGCCCCCAAATACAGACAACAGTAGGAAACGTGGGCAGAAAGTGATCATTCCCCACTTTTCCCTGTCCTACCCTATCACCCCAAAGTCATTTTCCCTAGGAAAGAATGTCCCTTTCCAAGATCTGAGGCTGATTTTTTGAAATCTATTGGCAAAAAGACTCTTCCAAGCAAACCCTGTCATTTACTTGATTAAAATAAGACACTGCACATGCTGTACTGGATTAATTTATACATGTTGATTTGTTGCTCTGAAAACATGTCCTTGGCTTGCTTCATGTGTGTGCTTTGTCTCTCTAAATAGACTGTCAAGTCCCCAAGGGTGCAGGTGGTGCCTTCTCATTCTTCTGCCCCTCCTGCCCTCTTTCCTACATGTTGGAGACCTTGCTCTGCACACAGTAGTTGTGTAGTAAACGCAGTGACTGAATTAACATTGGTGTTTAGAAAATACACAGCTGGGAATCAAAGGAGATGAACACAGCCCTCAAGCAGCAAGAGGGAATCCAAGATTCTCAAGCTGGGAAGACAGGATCTGGCCAGTCTTGACCAAACCAGTCATAAGGAGGATGGGCAGCCACTCCTGACTGCTTCGGTGAGGGACACCTCTGCTTCCTAACCTGTGATAGTGATTTAAGGAGCAAGAACGGTCTCAGCATAGCGTGGATACTTAGCATATCTTGTAACATCATAGACACTCATCTACCGTGTGTGTATATCTTTTAAAATCAAACGATAAACTGAGTGAGATAGCCGGATGCAGTGGAAAGCTTGCTGGCCTGGGACTCAAGTCAAGAGGTCTGCAGGCTTGTCCTGTATTACTAACCAGACGTGTGATCCTGGTCAAGTTATGTCATCTCTCTGAGCCTCCATTTCCTGCTCTGTAAATTGAGGGGATGGACTAGCTGATCCATCAAAGCAGTATCTGGCCTTCTCTGGAGACAGATTGTGTACAAGGGACTTGGGAGAGCATGAAATAGAAGAGATGGTCTTTGTTCTCAAACCTCAAGAGGCAACTTTTCTATTCTGTGTCTACTTATTGGCATGGAATATTACCAAATGTGCCGATGCACAAAATATTTACTGTTAATGATGTGTTGTCAATTTAAAGCAGAACATAATGTAGCAGAAAGAGTCCTGACTTTGAAGTCAAGGAAGCTGGGTTTAAATCTCAGCTCTGCTCCTTACTACTTGTATGACCACAGACAAGTGTCACTTAACCTTGCTGGGCCTAGATGAAAGAAGGAGTGAATGAATATAAGAGCATTTATTAAGTGCTTAGTATGTATCAAGTGCTGTGCTAGGCTCTGGGGACTGAAAAAGAGAGTCCCTTCCCTCAAGAAGCTCACACTCTAATTAGGGGAGAGGACAGAGAGAAGAGAGCTCAGCTACAGGGCAAGGGAAAAGGCCAAGGGGAAGCAGCAGGTCAGAAAGCAAGGCCCAGGGGTACTTGGGTGGCATCAGTAGATCAAATGACAGAGACAGGGTCTTGAGGGCACAGAAGCAGAACAGGTAATAATGCCTATTCAACCACTATCTCAATAGAGGGAAGAGAATGACAACTATCTCATCTAAGCAGCTTGAAAGGCTTCAGATTCTGCGTGGGTCTGGATGGATTCTGGTAAGTGAGAGAGAAGACCCCTAGGCCTCACCATCTGAGTTCCATGGTCCCTTCCAGATCTAAATCTATGATCATAAGTGCTTTGGAAACACTCATTTCTATATTTTTTAGGTATACTCACCATACAGTAAGAAGGAGCCTGTCCAGTCATCCAAACCATCTATAAAGACTTACATAAACCACAAAAGGATTTATAGCATTATAGATATCATAGCACTATGAGTGACATTCGGATGCATTTAATTAGATTCTAACTTCTATCTTGGTTATCCTTTTGCATGTTTCTTTCCCCTTGTTAGGCTGTAAAGTTCCTTCAGGGTAGGAAATGTGTTATGTGTATCTTTGTATCCCCAGTGCTTGGCACAGGACCTTTTTCTGAACAGACATTTTTAAATGATTGCTGAATTA
This sequence comes from Petaurus breviceps papuanus, assembly GCF_028583685.1. Taxonomy (NCBI): domain Eukaryota; kingdom Metazoa; phylum Chordata; class Mammalia; order Diprotodontia; family Petauridae; genus Petaurus; species Petaurus breviceps. The sequence continues at coordinate 4,804,198 of NW_027187398.1, read as the reverse complement.
TATGGTTTTTGGAACAGTAGTAATGTATTACAAAAGATGGTAAAGATCATGTGTTAACTGATCGTTTACCTAGAGATCAACACAAATCAAAATAAAAGTCAGGTTCATGCAAATTCTATATAAGGTACAGGAACTATTCTCATGGAGCAGCATAGCAGGCTCCCAAACTCAACTCATTCACGGGCACTCATTGGTGGAATCAAAGAATCCCAGCTACCACTTTCCTTCTCCTTCCATCTATCACTGGAGACAGTCACTTTCCCTCGATCTTTCCTTTGTTTCAAAACTACTCAGGAATAGTCCCTCTAACCCCAATCTATGTCACTTACTGTTCACAGAGACACATTCATGACTTCCTATGCATGAGTTAGATGGCCAAGAGAGGTTTCTGAAACTCCCTCCAAAAGGGAACATCTTGATCCAAATGACAGTAGGCAGCAGCCCTGAATGCTTTCCAAGGAGGTGGATAGAGGGTGACTAACCCATCCTTTATCATCATGAATATGGTAACTGATGGATATTGAGAATCCAGAATGAAACACATAAATTATTTGGTTGAGAGGGGAAGGGCAAAAGAAGTGGGGGGAGATAGAGAAGGGAAAAAGAAGGGAATGAGGGAGGGGAAAGAAAGGAGTGGCGAGGCAGTTTTCCCAAGAAATAAGTATCCCAATGTCAGGCTTTTAAAAATATTTAATCAGAAGGGGCGGCCAGGTGGCTCAGCGAGTAAGAGCACCAGTCCCAGGGTCGGGATGACCTGGGGATCGAATCTGGGCTCAGATACTTAGCACCACACCCAGAAATAACTGGCTGTGTAACCTTGAGCAAGTTACTTAACCCTAACTGCTTTAAAAAAAAAAATTTAATCAGAGTAAACACTGGGACTCCTGTGAGACAGGGGAGTAACTATTCCAAAGGAAAGTTGTTTCAAAACCTCAACCCAACTATCTATAAAGAAACACAAAATTTTCTTTAGTAATTCTCAAATTTCAATCCTTAGTAGAGGCAAATGAACATAGTAGCTGACAATGCTATGCTTTTAAGAGGTGAAAAAGTGAGCCTTTCTGTCCACCCCACCACCCTTTTAACAATGCCTCCAGAACACACCAGGGCAGGTGCTCAGTTGGCCACATGATGGCAGTGCGTGATGCATTTCCACCAAAGCCAGGCCACCCTGGCCACTGAGCAAACCAGAGCCCATAAATTACCTAGTGTGACAGCTCTCATCACCAGCCTCCCCAGTGCTTGAAGGAGACTCAAGAAGGGCTGTTTCAATTCGCTCTTTTGGTCAGGTCAAAACTAGGTCCTTCAAGCCCCTGCAAATGCTTTTAGCCCTGCAGCTTTAAATTACAGATGCTGACATGTGACCTCCGGCCTGTCTCCTAAAGATCAGACACAAGATTTATAAATTTTTAAGAAGCAAGTTCAGACCCCAAACAAAGGAGGCTGGAGAGGAAAATCAAGAGGGAAGGGAGCAAATAGATATGGATAGGAACAATAGTTTATTTATAAATCTTTCTTCCCTCAATCTTATACCTCCATTAACCTCAAAGCAGTTCCAAATTGACACCTTCCTGGCAACCCCATTTCATCAGCTACATACTTCCTTCTTGGCTACGACCTTCTCCAATCACATCTCCATACCAGAAATGCAGCCCCCAATAAGCGATGAGGACTCCGTCTGTTTCCAGCTTTCATCTGGACCCCTTATTGAAGACTGGATGCGTACCCATGAAGTAAAGAATAAAGTACTTGAAGCCCTCCCTTCCCTGCCACCAGGTTCACATTCTCAGCAGTCACAAGACAATTGCCAAAGAAAAAGAAATTGCCTCCTTCAGATTTCAAAAAGGGGAGAGACATTCTTCAGACAAAAGGGACCTCTCCTCTTTTCCTGTGCATTAATATTCTATATTCCTAAGATGATTTCCACTTTCACAGTTTGACTGTTTTAACAGATTTGATGCGAGTAAAGACAAATTGCCTCACAAAGGAAAGATGACAAATCATCTTGCTGCTTTTAACAGGGTTTTTTCTCTTTTATTTTTATTTTTATTCTGTAGCTGAGCTGCAGAGTTCCCCGCCTTGCTGGAGATGTTTAATATTAACTAATGTCAAGCCGCCGCGGTTCTAGGCAATAGAGTTGGCCCGTGTTGTGTTTACGGTTTTGTGACTGCTGGCTTCAGGAAGATGAAGCTCCTTGTTCAAACACCGGCCCCTCTAACAGCTCCTGTTAAAAGCCAAGGGATGCTTCACTGCTTAGATGTGAATCACTTCCTCCAACTGAACTGGAGGTGAGACAGGACACCACAGTTACATTAGAATCCACATCATGAGCACTGCACAGTGACCCTGTACATTGGAGGGGGCAGCTCAGTTGAGCGTCCCTTAGCTTGCATTTAACTCCTATCTCTGAAGGCCTAAACATCTCTAATTCAGCAGCAGGGCTTGTTGCTGACTGGCAGTCAGACAAGGAAGGAACTCTGCTACTGTGTTTCCCCGATAATAAGACACTGTCTTATTAAATTTTTTGGAAAGAAAAACACCAGAGGGCTTATTTTCAGGGGAGGGCTTATGTTGTCCTGCCTCAGCTCTCTTCCGCAGCACTGCTCTCAATGGCGCCAGCAAGCAAATCACTGGGGAAGAACAGGATGAAGTGCTCACTGCTGCAGCTCTGACTGGATGCAGCTCGGAGCGCGGCGTACGTTTCACGTGGAGGGACGGGGGACGGTGCATACAGAGGGTACCGTAATGTATCGTGTAGCGCAGGGGATCACCTTCACTACAGTAGCAATCTCAATAGGGCTTATTTTCGGGGGAGGGCTTATTTTAGAGGAATCTTACACAGTAAGGGGAGGGCTTATTTTCGGGATAGGTCTTATTATCAGGGAAACACGGTAATACTACTGAGTTTGAGGAAGCACAGCCCCCATTCCACTTGAAGACAGGGCACCAGTCCTAAATAATGCAACTTCTAAGCTAAACACACAGCACAATTCTGATATGTAGCTTCACTCATCCCACCTCCATGTGCAGGCTGGGTCTTACCTTCCAAGTCATCACAGTTCAGGAGAGAGGCCATGCAAAGGCATGACAAACCACAGGGCACATCTGGGTACTCCATGGCTGACAGGCATGTGAACCAAAATAGCAGCCAGGAAGAGAGACGGATTCTAGGCCCTGCAGGAAACCATCATTAGGAATCATAGCCCATGAGCAAGCAACTGACTTTAGTCTCTGCTTCATACTTCTGTCAAGTTGTTCCTTTTGTCACTACTTCAAATTAGCCCCTCTTCTTCTGTACTCCAAAATGCCAACTCGAGGCATCTAATGCCAGGTGCTAGAGCTCACAGAGGGCTGCCCAATAGCTATGGATGCCATTTCATAGCCCAGAGAGTCAGCGTATCTCACTTATACTACTCCTATTATACAAATAAGGAATGCTATATTCATTTAAGCAATGGAAGGCTGAAGCAGAGAGATTTGCAGACTGACCCAACAAACCTGCCTGGCTCTAAGGCGCTGCCACCACCACCAGCTTTTTCCTTTAGACCACTGTTAAAATAACATCACCACCATCCTGGATTTCTGTGGCTCTTCCCTCTCAATAAACACAAGATTGCTTTCTATATCTATTACACATTTGACCTTGCTGAGGTATCAGTTGCATCCATGAGCTGACAAACACTTATGAACAGCAGTGCTGGGCAGTGTGGCTACTCAGATGAAGCCATGTCTGCTTTCAAGGAGCTCACAATCCAGCAGGAGCCAACAGGCAGCAGTATAGGTAAGCACAGCCAGTTCTGCTGGAACACCTGCACTGAAAACATGATTAGGGAATGGTTTGAACATATTGTGAATTATGCATCTTCTGATACACAATTTCATCATCGAGGAAAACTGCACCATGGTGGTGGGGTGTACAAGGGAGCATGGGGGTGACCTTTGGGTTGGGGTGGGGGGGATCGGTGGTAAGAGGAGATGTGCAGGAGAAAGTGCTGTAGCAGTGGTCAGTTGTCTTCCTTGGCTGGGCTAGGGTAAGTGTGTGGTGTGTGGAGTGTGGGTTTTGGGTGTAGAGGGGAATGCTGATCCAGGATGCTCCAGTTAGAACTACTGGGGATAACATTTAAAGGAGTGAGAGGTGGCAGGAAGATACACAACCAAAAGCCCCTCCACTACCCAAGAACAGATGCTACAATGACTCAGACATGCATTGGGGGGTGACCTATACAGACAGATTCCAGGGGGAGGGTACAAACTCAGGATACAGTGAGAGCTATTCAATGGGGAAGGGGGGGGAGGTGTAATACTTGGGGATTGAGAGGTGGTGACCTGGATAGGCCATGGAAGGGAAGGGAAGACAGGAAGACCCTCAACATGCCAGTCATGCCTCCCAGAATAGACACCAAGCATTTGTGGGGGGGAATGGGTAACTTCTCCAGAAGGGCCAGGGGTAATCATCAATCCAGGATGTACTGAGTTACTTCAAGGGGACTTTTAACATTAGACAAGATCGAGAAATTGGGGCCTAAAGGGGCAGAAGCAGGCACTAAACAGAAGGGAAGGCAGAGAGAATGACCCTGAACAGGCCCCTGCCCCACCCTACTCCTGAATATCCGTGACAATGACCATTTTGACTTCTGGCCACATACTCAAGGAAAAGCCCAGCTGAGATCACCATCCCAGTGAAATGGACCCAGAACTTGGGGCAGGGGGAAGGAGGGAGTCCCCTGAGGCACCTCATAGAAAAGACAGGATCAAAGGTCTCTGATTCTGACCATAGGATAATTCCTCATGGGGCAGTGGCTGATACCATCGGAGACCCAATGGATGGTAGCCCCTCCCTCTGGTCGCAAAGGCTGAAAATCAATTTTGAAGGTAAAAAATGGAGGGTCAAGCCTCAATTTTGCCACTTGTGAGCTGTAAGACCTGGAGAGAATCACTTAACCATTTTGTGCCTCGGGTTCCTTATTGTGCAATAAGGGGCTTGGAAGACAGCTCAAAAGTCCTTTCTATCCCCAAATCCTATGATCCTAATATCTCCAAGGTCCTTTACAATTAGAAAATCTTATGATACTAAGAGTAATAGTTCCTATAAAAGAACACAAGAAAAAGTTCTGAGAGACCTCATGTATTTTCTGCATTAGTCTTCCAATGGGGCTTGGGGGGAGGGAGAAGGGGTACAGAGGAAAAGTGAGGGTTAAGTCAACACAACTATCAGTAATTAGTAAACATATTAAATTACTGCACATAAATTATCACCCTTCATTCCCACCAATCCTCTTTTTGCTATGCCTTCTAATTTACTCTTCTAGAGAACAAATTCTTTAGGAAAGGAAAAGGCAAACTTGACCCTGCCTTTGTTAATGCTCCCTGGCCATACTTAGCTGAGACTACTATCAAGGCTACTACTCCGGCCATTTGATGATTTTAGCTGTGAGCATGCACCCAGCAAAGACAACTTGTTGGGTGGTACAATAATGCTTTGGCCTTCATTCCCTCTTGGGGAAGTCAATTCCTACCCAGTCCATATCCACTAACTACTCACTCAAGCTAAGAATCTTGTTACCTAAGCCAGGGAGATGAATTGCTTTAAAAAAAATCTGATTCTCAAGAATATAATGAGCAGTTTGCATTTCCTTCACCTGAGAGCTGATTGAGCTCTGCTCCATACACTATGTTGCCTCCCTGCAGGCCCAGGATCTCAGATGGAGATGGTGGAGTGCTGCTGAGTGCATGTAAGAGAAAATGTGTATTGATTTCTTCTTCCTCATAAAGAAGCAGGGAGCCCTGAAGCTGTGCAGGACAAGTGGTCGTCTTTGCAGCATTTCAGATTCCACACAACAAGAGACCCACACTAAAAAGGTTCAATCCACACCATCTCAGAAGCCCACAGTGGAGCTGGGCACAGGAACAATACTCCATGGGGATCATTACTATGGGTCCTTCACAATGGATCTCTCTGATACAAGTGTGGTCTACAAACTCTTCAACTGTCTTTGATTATTAAAGCTTTCAGTTCTATTTACCTTTTAAGTAGAGGTGCCCAGAGGGTAAAGGAGTTAATGTTTATAAAATGTTCTGTTCCCTAGAGAAGACCAAGGTGTGGTGGTCAGCACTCATTCCAGAACTCATTTCCAGGACAATCAAGAATAGCATCCCAATGAAAACACCGTTCTTTTTCCTTGAAATTTGTACTCAAAGTTACATACCTGGTCAAACAGTCTTGTAATCAACAGAGCAGCCCATCTGGTGCTGCAGTAGGGCCCCACAAAGCTCTGTTTTACTTTGTCTCTTCTAGAAAGGGGCCATCAGGAACTCAGTTATGAACATCAAAGAAGATAGGGCCAGGGGACAACATAAAATGTAGCTGGTAGAGGTGTTCACTTCTTGTTAATCATCTGTGCAAAATTATTTTCACAGGAGTCACCTAAGTACAAAGTGGTAAAGAACCACAAAAATCCTCAGAGGGAGGAGAGGACCCAGGAGGACTCAGACCCAGATGATTCTAGCCAGCCCTTTCCGGATCTGCTCCTTATGTGGCCCTGGCTAAGGGTCTTTGTCAGCTCTTCAGCTTTCTCACCAGTCCTCTGTCAGACAGCAAAAGACAGAAACCTCCACCACCCATGTTCAGGGAATTGATGTACAAATAAACTTCTTGGTATATCATATAAACTAGCACAAATTTAAAGCTGGGGAAAAGAAATTTTAAAAAGTAGACCTGGAGGTAATTCTAAAAAATTTCTACAGGAATCTATCTGCATATTGGCTGTGGGTATAAACTTGCAGTCACTTGTGCCTGTGACAGGTAAGAAGAGTAGGAATGAATGGAGAGACAGGTCACAGTTTTTAAGGGCTCACAAGATTAACTATTCTAGGGCCAAACTGTGGTGCATGAATGTAATAATATTACTGCACTATAGGAAGTGATGGATATGAAGAATATAGGGAAGTCTGGGAAGAGTTACATAAACTGATGGAAAACAGAGGGGGTGGACGAGGGAATAAGCATTTAGAGAGGATATGGGGGTAGGGCACTAACTCAGTAGGACAGAGGGTACAAACATAGTAGGTCCTCTCTACTATGTTCCAGGCACTGTGCTAATAAGTAAGCGCTTGACAAACATCTCATTTTTAGTAAAGTGGAACAAAAAGCCAGGAAAATGACATACAAGATGACTGCCACCATGTAAATGGGGGAAAAAAGGAAACTAAATGCTAATTATAATGATCAAAGCTGGTCCTGAAGAAAAAAGAGAAAACCTCCATTAACAGAGAGATGGGAGGTTATAGTAGTGAAACATTCCATTCCCTATCAGACTCAGTGGTTATTTTTGTTTTTCACTTTCACTTCTCATCTTTGTTATGGAGAATGGTTCCCTGGGTGGAAAAGGAGGAGAAACTGAATATTTGGAATTGAAGGTGTGCAAGTAGAAGACAGAAACAAAAATTAGTAATAAATAAATAAATAAATAAAATCCTTGCTTCATTTTTTTTTTTTTTTGCTTTTTGGAAGGGGGAAGGTAGGGCAACTGAGGTTAAGTGACTTGCCCAAGTCACTAGTTTTTTGTGTTTAGTATCTGAGGCCGCATTTGAACTCAGGTCCTCCTGACTCCAGGGCTGGTGCTCTATTTACTGTGCCACCTAGCTGCCCCCCTTGCTTCATTCTTTTTTTTTTTTTGCTTTTTGGAGGGCAATAGGGGTTAAGTGACTTGCCCAAGGTCACATGGCTAATTTTGGGGGTTTTTTTGTTGTTAAGTGTCTGAGGCTGGATTTGAACTCAGGTCCTCCTGACTCCAGGGCCAGTGCTCTATTCACTGTGCCACTTAGCCGGCCCCACCCCTGCTTCATTCTTAAAAATTTATAAGTTAAGAAAAGGGCATTATTTCCATCTTATGGAGTAGGAAGCTAAGCTGTAGAAAGATGACATTACTTCAGATCATAGAATTTAGATCCTGAAGGTCCCTTAAATGTCATCTATTCTAACTCCTCATTTTATAGGTGAGACAATAGGGTGAGAAACAGGATCTAGCACATAGCAGACACTTAGTAAATGCTTGTTGAAGACCAAGACTACCCAAGCTCACCTGGGTAGTTAAGTGGTCAGACCCCAGGTCCTTCGACTCCAAGTCCAGGGTTCTCTCGACCCCACCACAATGTCTCCACTTGCTCATGGTCATACAGCAACTTACCGAGAAGAACATGATAAATACTCAAGAATTCTGAATTGATACTCCTCAAGTTATCACAGAATGCTGAGCTCCACGGGAAAAGGCTATAACATACTATGTAAATAATATACATGCCAAAGAAATGCTAAATAATAAGGCCAGATGCAACTGGAATTCAAACTATATTATTTCAAATTTAAGAGCATAGAAATTTGATGACACCTAATGCTATAAGATTATAGCTTGAAATAGAAGCCTCCTCAGCATCTGCCTTACAAAGTTGGTATTTTTAGCAAGAAAATAATATAGTAAGACAGTCATATATGTCTTGTGAAAACTGAGCAGAATTAGGCATTTCAAAATCTGAGTTTTATCCCTAGTTTTGTGACCTTGAATAAGACCTTTGCCAATTCATGTACCTCAATTTCACTGTTAAAAAGATTCAGAGTACCTAACTACCACAAAAACCTGGGGTATTCTAAGGACAGAGTGCCATAAACTTTAATCAACCACTAAGAAGGAAATGAGAATGAAGGGAAAGAAGAAAAATCACTTTCACAGACTTCTAAGACAGCAAAATTATGTCAAGACAAAGGCAAATAAGACTCTAGAACCATTCCTAACTTCAGCTGCTGCAGGTGCCAGCACCCTTAGGCTGGTGGCGCTATATATATACCTACCAGAATCCCCAAGGAAACCGTAAAGCAGCAGAGGTCTGCTGGGCGCTCTGGCCACTTCCCCCATCTCCAGGGGTCCATGACTTCCGACTCCTTCCCCTAGATGCCCAGCACTCTCCTATTTCCCCTCAGTCCCCAAATACTGGGCCATTTCCTCTCCCTTCTCCAAAGTGCCTCAGCCCGTTCATCCCTTTTCCAGTAAAAATCCCTTTTCGATCAGAGCCCTACTTGTTAAGCAGCTAGTGAGATAGGGTCAGGGTTAGTTAGCTTACTCCTTCACATGGCTCAGAGTCAACATGTTTTGCATACAAGTCCCACGATACAAGTTTATTTTGTTTAACCTTTTTTTCCCCTTTAGGTAATGATGAAGTCTATTTTTATTTAGAAAAATCCAACCTATTTCAGTACTTTAAAAGGATCAAAACAGAGCTCCAATTGGTGACCCTTCTAAAAAGACAGAGGGGATACCACTCCAGAAACTCAGGGATGAAAACCCAGTAGAGATATTACAGTGGATCTGGGTTCAAATCCCACTTCAGAGGCTATGTCACCTGAGGCAAGATGTTTAACCTCTGTCTCAATTTCCTCATCTGGAGTGGTTTGTCATTTCCTTCTCCAGCTTATTTTACAGATGAGGAATTGAGGCAAACATGATGAATATAGCTAACATTTATAATAATAGCAATATCTAACAATCATATAGTGCTTAGCATGTGACAAACACTGTACTACTCTCTTTTTTTTGCTTTTTTGGAGGGGCAATTGGGGTTGAGTGACTTGCCCAAGGTCACACGGCTAGTAAGCATTGTCTCAGGCCATATTTGAACTCAGGTCCTCCTGATTCCAGGGCTAGTGCTCTATTCACTGTACCACCTAGCCACCCTGTACTACTCTCTTTACAAATATTATCTCACTTGACCAGCCCCAACGTCCCTGAGGTTAGTGTTACTATTATACCCATTTTACAGATGAGGAAACTAAGGCAGAGGTTAAATGACAGGTCCAGGGTCACAGGGCTAGTAAGTATCTGAGGCTGCATTTGAATCCAGGTCTTCCTGACTCCAGATCTGGTACTCTATCCACTATTCCACTTAACTGCCCCTACTACCTGGGACAGTTCTACTTTTTTTCCACAGAAACCTTTTATCACATATAAACCTCTAAATGATGAAAAGTCTGAAGGATATACTTTTGAGTGGGGAGGGGAGAATTTTCCCTGTGATACTCTCTCTTGTCCAATCCCTACAATTTAGGATAGTTTGGTTACAGGTATATGCCACTGGGGAAAGGCTGGAACAAGGGATAGGACACTTGTAAAACTAAACGCTCTCAAAAACAAATGAGATATTTGTAAAGTGCTTAGTACAGTGCCTGGCATATAGCAGGTGCTTAATAAAGATCTAGTCAAGATCTGGTTAACTTAGGTTCATGATGTCTACTCTAAATTAAGGACAAACCCCTTAGTCTTTCCCTTCCCTTGCTGCAAATGAAAGAATTAGGATTAATAGGGTATCTGTAAATTATTGCTAATTCCTAAAGTGTGTGTGTGTGTGTGTGTGTGTGTGTGTGTGTGTGTGTATGTGAGAGAGAGAGAAAAAAATACTATTTCCTTGCAATATGCCAAGCACACCAATATAAATGACCAGGAGAAATGAGCCAGTTAACATAACAAAAGTAAGAAATACAGACACTTATCTGCTTCTTTGTTAGAGAGATTTAGAAGGTCGTCAGGATGTTGGGATCCTCAGAATCCCCTGGGAAGGATTTATTAGGGCAAATTGTCAAGAATCACACAGAATGCACAGGTAGTCTGCATCACTGAGAGAAATATTGTCATAGATCTTTCAGGGTCTCAAAGAACTACAAGCAAGACAGTGAGATGGAGGCTAGCAATACAAAGATGAGAAATGACAGTCACTGCCCTTGAGGAGTTACAATCTAATCAAAGGAAATAAGGTGTCTATAAGTAAGTATGATACAAGGTAGGTGATCAAGAGCAAAGCACAGATGCATGGGGACCAGATGCCCGGGCCTCATGAAGGGTGGCATCTGAGCTAAGCTTTCAAAGAAGAAAGGCTCTTCCTTGAAGATGAAGGCATAGAAAGAATAGTCTAAGTGTGGGAGATGGCTTGGACAAAGAAGAAAATTCAAAGTCCCCTGAGGAACTGCTGGGACAATGGCTGAAGAAATGAAGGTTTCGCTTTATTATTAGAAGGACCATTTTGAAAAAGTGCTTTTTTCTGTCCTGGATCCACAGTGTTCACTAAAACATCTTTTTCAGCCCACTTTCTGGTGGCCACCAGGGCTCCAACTTTTACATGCAACTTCTTTGGGACTGTACAGTGACCAATCATGTATGGAAAAAAACCAAAATGAAACAATAAAAATACTCTTTTTTCAATATCTCCCTCAAGTTTCAGTTTGCACTCGACAGTATCTCCTTTGTCCTTCCCGACATTACCAGTGAACAGGCCCCTGTGCCTCCCATTTCTGTGCTGGATGCCATCTTTAATGATGATGTATGGGGGTCCTTTCCTACAGCACTGCTGGGGGGTCAAACATGTGACACTGTCAGCCCATGTATCAACAAGCAAATTATAAACTGTGTCAATCCGAGTTAATGCAAAGCTGTAATCCTCTTTAACAAGAGATCAAATCAGTGCCATGAGTTATGTTCATTCTGTAATCTGATAAGAAGGAGAGGGAACCTCTAATAAAAGAGTAATGAGAGCTCTTAATGATGCTGCTAAAAGGTAGCACCAGTTAAAATATTACTCTTGTCCCCTGCTGATTAAATCAATGTTGCATATTTGCCCAGACTTGTTTCACCTGTCAGAATAACCTGTGTCTTCTTGGGAGATAAGAAGCCTCAGAGAAAACATCTGTGTCTTTAAAGGCCCCCTGCTTACAAGTTTGACACCATCCAGTGGTGACAGAGGATGTGCCACCCAGTACATCTTGGGTTACTGGATGATGAACTCCGTACTTTCACAAACTATATCAAAATATCATTTCACCACTGGCTAGGGTCAATTTCTATTAAATAACAAAGGAGATGGAGATGGCAAGTGGTAGTAAAGCTAGTTACAGCACTCCCTCATCTTATGTGAGGCAAGTATCCACAACAAAGTGGTAAAATACACCAAGGTTTAAGGTGCACAACCACACATAAAATGGTAAGCCAAAGATAAATTGCCTGCAAAAATCCTATTATTCCAAGGCACAACGAGAACAACGTGGCAGTGATGTTGACGAAGCACTTTACAAGGCTGGATTCTATGTGTACATTTCTTTTCTAAAACTCAAGATGTAAAACAACAATGCATTTGGTGCTAGTGCTTAGCATTAAAGAATCCTTTCCTGGGTCTTCTATAATGCAATATTTGGAAGGGGCATGTCAGAGTGTTAGTCCATTTTGCTTAAACTGAATGAGTTCAAATTCTTTATGGGAGGACCTCTTAAACAGAATAAATTTCAGTTTGTAAAGGTCTTTGCAAAAGGATGGTGTATTATGCACCTTATGATACCTCAAGATTCAAAATGAGACATGCATTTCTGGACGTGGCCAATGTGGAAATTTGTTTTGCTTGGCTCTGCATTATTTGTTATAAGGCTTTCATTTTTCTTTCTTTTTTTTCTCTTCTCAATGGGAATAGAGAGAAAATAAATGCTTGCGAGGGTGGAGTCAAAGACAAGAGTTTTTGCCTCCCAATAATTCTCCTCCATGAAAACCTAGAAAATGTACCAGACCAAATTCTAATCTGGAAAGCCAATAAAAAGTCACACTGAGTCACTTTTCCAGTACCGAGAAGCTTAGGAAGACAAAGAGGTCTGCAAACACTAGGGTAGGGACTAGCCAGGAGTGAAGCACAGCAGCAGGGGTGGTACAGGAGCAAGCACTGCTACAGAGATCCCAGGAGACCCCTGAGCCGGCACTGAGAGGAAGAAGGCATGCTGTGTGGCAGACCTGATACCCATCACTCAGTTCCAGAGTGGAGAGGACCACAAGGAAGTGCAAGGTCCTAGCTGAGTACTGAGTACACAACAAGTTCCAGAAACTTAGCTGTGTGACTGAGGCCAGAAGCAGAGAGGTGACTCAGTTCACAACTCAGTCACAAGAGTTCCTACGGTGACACAGAAGCTCAAGATACAAACACAGAAGAGGAAAATGACTTGAAAACATCAATAAGCAAAGCCTCAAAGAAAAATGCAAACTGGACACAATCCTAATAAGAATTCACAAAAAGAGTTAGAGGGAGAGATTTTAAAAAATCATTTAGAAAAAGGAAATAAGAGCAATAGAAGTGGGAAAATGAGAGCTAACAAAAAGTGTTATGAAAAGAGAATTAACATATTGGTAGAAGAGCTATCAAACCTTACTAAGAAAAATATCTACTTAAAAATTAGAACTTGGAGTGGCCAGGTGGCACAGTGAATAGAGCACTGACCCTGGAGCCTGGAGGACCTGAGTTCAAATCCGGCCTCAGACACTTAACACAAAAAACTAGCCGTGTGACCTTGGGCAAGTCACTTAAACCCAATTGCCCTATCTTCCCCCCTCCAAAAAAAAAAAACACTTAGAACTGGCCAAATGGAAGCTAATGACTGTAAAAGATATAAAGAAATAATCAGGGGCGGCTAGGTAGCACAGTGAGTAAGACACCGGCCCCAGAGTCGGGATGACCTGGGATCGAATCCAGGCTCAGATACTCAGCACCACACCCAGAAATAACTGGCTGTGTAACCTTGAGCAAGTTACTTAACCCCGATTGCTTAGGGGTGGCCAGGTGGCTCAGCGAGTAAGACCTTTAAGGGAAAAAAAGAAATTCTTATTAAATGAAAGAAATTTTTTTAAACTCCAAAGGATTACATGTTCACAAATGACTATTACCATAATCTAAGTTTCAGAAGAATAGGATAGTAGAAGAGCACATATGTTATAATCTTACTTTTAATCCTTAAACTACAACTGGGTAACTTCTAGCATGGAAGACAATTTTCACTGGCACATAAGCAAATTGTCCCTAACTAGCTCTTCCTCCCTGCCACTGCTGCCAATCTTGTGTAAGAGGCAGCAAGCAGAGAATTGCCTTTTTGCTTGAAGGCTGAGGCCAGTAAGCAGGTACTCAGACTCTCCTATTTCTAAAGTGAATACCACCAGACCTCGAATCCTTTCTACCCTGTACCAACATACTTTCACTTCCTCTTCTTGCCTCCCAGCAGGCTAAATAGAGAGGAACTGGCACTTTAGTAGACTTCTAAAGATATGTCAAAGAATATATGAAAAAAATCATCTGATCGTTTCCTGGCCACAAAGCTTCTCCTGGTAACAACTACTACTACAACAAAAATAGCAGCAGCAGTAGCAGCCACATTTACATGTGTTGAGATCTGTAAAAGGTTTTCCTCATCCCCATTAAATAGATTCGGACACAGAGACTCAGAAAGTTTAAATAACTTTCCTAGTCATATAATAAACATCAAGATCTTCTGATGAGTGATCTTCCCACTAGCCCATCCTACCTCCCTGGTACTGCAGAGCTACACAAGTAAAGGATGGCTTCTTGACTTTTACTTTATACTCTCACTGGTTTGTCTGACGGACACCCTTTTTTCCCACTCCTCCTGGTTCTTAGCATCTGTACAGTCTACTCTGTCCTACAATGTCTTGAATAAATTTAGAAATAACTTCAATGCTAAGAAAAGTAAGCCCAAAACCTCAGCAGCCCTAATACCCTTCTTCCTCCAGAGTCAAGTGACTGTAAAGTATTCAAGAAATGTAATAACCAACCTAATAACCAACAGAGTAGTAGAAAGTCCCTAGAGAGAATCTCTGTAAACAAAATGTCAAAGAGGCTCTCCTCTTTAGTCCACTGATAACTCTGTGTCTCTGTAGGCTCACCTGATGAAGTTTCCATTTGTGAAGAAGATTCTGAAGGGCAAACAAAGGCTCCTTTGGGATGCCAAGAAAGACGAAGATCATACGGAAAGTCAAGCCAAGCATGTGAACATCTAGAACGATGGTAGCAGTGACTGCTGCTTTCAGAGAGGTTCCATCCTCTTTTGGGTCCCTTGGGCATAAGAGTAGTGAGCACAGATGCACAGCAGAACACGGCCACCAAATGGCTTTTATGTTTGAGCAGCATGTCCAAAGTTGCATGAGTCACACATATTCTTTATTACAAAAAAAGGACACCTCCAGAATGTAAAGCTAACTAAAATTAACAACCAGTGTACACCTTGGAAAAGAAGGCTTAGTTAGGGAATTTGGTAATCAAATTGGGCTACTGTGCACATGATAAGAGAAAGGACAAAGTTTTAATACAAGAGTTAAAGAGAAAAATTCCAATGGTGAAGACAAAGGGCAAACTGAGTTATTAGTAAAAATGAATCACATTAAACTACCTACACATACTCACATATGGCTATTCACAATAGAAATTCCCAGAATTTAAGACAAGCCTAATGTGGCAGCTTGCACATAGTGAAACTCAATTATGCATTTATTAAATGAATGACAATTAAATTATTAGTTTAGCCACTCAAAAGACATGAAGTACTTTGCTAACTCTAATGGGCAGAAATAAGACCAATTCAAGGGAGCTGAGAGTACCGGGTGAGGCCTTAAGAGAAAGCAGAAGCTGTCAGGGTTGGTTGAGAGGAAAAGGTTTACCAGAGAGACATGACTGAAAAAGTCCACTAGGTGCTAGAAACTAATATGTAATGAAATACAGGGACTCTTTCTTTCACTACATGCCCAGGGGAAGAAATATCAAGAAAGCCTAGTACCGTGTATATGTTAGTATTTCCCAGAGTTTCTTCTTTCCCATCGAGATAGTCAACAAGAACGACATGTTCCAACAGCACCTGAAGGTTTGCAAAACACCCTCAGAACAACCTGGTGCTGTAGGTAGCACAAGCATCCTTATTCCCCTCTGACAGATGCAGTTAGAGACTTGCCTCTCTATGAGCACCCAGCTAGTAAGTATCTGAAATAGCTTCAAAGTCAGTGAGGCCTCTGTCTCTATCTCTCCCTCCCCTGAGGTCAAATGCAGGGTTTTCACTTTCTACTGTATCAGGCTGCCTTCTGATGATGGCACTGATATTTCAACCTAAATTGGATCCAAGTAGGGCACTTCAACGGAATAAGGTCCCCATCTCTCAGGTTTGGTAGTAGGCAATGTCACAAACAATTCCTACTCAACAGGGCCTAGGATGGATTGGAAGAGATGCAGCATAGTATGATAGAAAGAACACTAACATGGGAGTCAGTGGATCAGGATTTGAATTCCGGCCCTGCCCCTAACTCCTTCCCTCCCCTTGCTGTGCCTCTGCACGAGGGATTCCACTTCTCTGGACCTCAGTTTCCTCATCTGTAAAATGAAGAGGCTGAATTAGGTCATCTCCAAAAGTCCCTTCCAGCTTTAAATCTATGAGGATCCTGTGATAGTGGAGCTGAGGAGTTCTTCACACAGAAACAAAGAAAGGCTTTTTACCAATTGCTTTTCTCCAGAGATAAATCCATACTGTCAATGAAAGTTGTGGTACTGCTCTACTGCCAGGCCAAGGAGCTCTCCGGCTCTTCTTCAGAGCATTCTGGCCAGCTCCTGAAGGCCACACAGCACATACACAATCAGATCTCTGCCAATCTGGCTGAGCTGTGATGTGGCTGTGAACGCATGCCATTGCATCCTTCAGAGACATGATGGAAATGAGGTGTAGTTTGGTGGAACTCCACACACAGAAGTTCCCTGGCTACAATTAATCATCATAAAACAAGGCTTTTACAAAATCTCTTAATTGTGACTGGATAAATCAGTGAAAACGATGTGGCTAACTAGCAATTAGTCCCCATTCAAGGGCCATAACCTTGTTTCCATAAAGACTGTACATCAGAGAATTGTTTCTAAAACTCATTGCCAAATACTGGAAAGCTTATTTCCATGGTAAAGCTGTGCCCAAGAAAAACCTGACTAAAAGCAGTAGAAATAAAATTTTAACATGGTCCTAAAAGTACTACTAACGTCACTGTTTAAATCTAAGAGAGTTTGGTTTTAAGTTTCACATTATTTTGTTGCTACTCTTTATTACTACTTGGTAATTAGTGTTGACATCATTCAGAATGCCCTCTATGGCAAAGTAATGTCATGTGAGAAAGAGGGAATGTTTTCTATCAGCGTGAATCACTGAGTCCTAAATCAGGCTAAACTACTGGTATCACCTGAGGAAATGTAGTGAAGAAGAAAGGTCTGCCAGCCTGCCACTTACTAGCTGTGTGACTCTGGGCAGAGACAGAACCTCTCTGAGCATTATTTTCCTCATCTGTGAAACAGAGATGTTCCTACCTGCATTATTTAACTAAGAGCACTGTTGTGAAGCAAGCACTCTGTAAATCATAAATGGGAGAGATTATTATGGATATATCACTCTCTGAGACCTTCACAGACAGACTGGGGTATCTGTGTTGCTCTTCAGTTTTTATGACATAAGATCAACAATGATTAGAAGCTAGTCATATAGGTGCTCTTTTACAGGGCTCATATGAAGTCACAGTGAAGTCAGAGGAAGGTAAAGTCCACTCAGAACCGTCCCTGGGCAAAGGAATACTGATTGTGGACCTAAGGCTCTAGAAAAAGTCAAATGCTTGTGCTCTCCAAACAGCTAATAAGACTCTCCAAAAACCCACAGAGAACTAGCTTTTTCAGGACGTAACGGAAGGAGATGCAGCTGAATCTTCTGGAGCAGTTGCAGTAGTATACCATGTACACATATACCTCAACTTAAAAAATAAAATCCAGGTTTGGAAAAAAAACTTGGCCTAACTATCTGTAATTATAAAAAATGGTTTTATCTATCACTTGGGAAGTACTTTCCAAAATAAGAAATGATGAAGGGTGGGGCGGCTAGGTGGCACAGTGAATAGAGCACCAGCCCTGGTATCAGGAGGACCTGAGTTCAAATCTGGCCTCAGACACTTAACACAAAAACTAGCTTGGTGACCTTGGGCAAGTCACTTAACCCCAACTGCCCTCCAAAAAGCAAAAAAAAAGAAAAAAAAGAAATGATGAAAGGGGTGGCTAGGTGGTGCAGTGAATAAAGCACTGGCCCTGGAGTCAGGAAGACCTGAATTCAAATCCCGCCTCAGATACTTAACACAAAAACTAGCCGTGTGACCTTGGGCAAGTCACTTAACCCCAACTGCCCTCCAAAAAGCAAAAAAAAAAAAAAAAAAAAAAAAGAAAAGAAATGATGAAGACAATTTCTTTCAAGTTCCATGACTTCTAGAACGGTGAGTGAAGCCCAAACATGGCCTGAAGCCAATATCTATGACTCCACAACCTTTTCCTTTGTCCTAGTGATGAGTTCTATTGTTCTGGGACTAGTGGATTGAAGGTACAAAAGCCCCAGTAGCAGCCCAGGTTTATGGAAATTCCCAAGTTAGTTTTATAGTAATTACAAGAATGAGGGTTCAACTAGATTGCATGAAGAGATGTGACGCAAGGACCCCTTGCTATGATGCCAATGACAAATGGTTAATTGATAAGAAGAAATGGAGAGGGCGACAGGCTATAGAACAGGTCAATATCAGACTGTCATGAAGCTATTTGAGACACATAATTAATCTATTACTCACCTGGCATCATCATTCATTGTAGTGTGGTCAATAGGTGCCATGAAGCTCAGCAGCTTGCTAAGGACATGATACCTAAATAAAATAGGAAACAAACAGGCAGCACATTAGTAACTATTAACACAGAAAAGGAAATACATGAACTAAGAGACTCCAGTACTGATCATGGGACCATCTGGCCTGGTGGTAAAACAGGGGATAACTGACAGTCACTTATTATTCATAACTATAATTGCCCCCTTTTCCCTAACACTACAGGGAAAAAGTCAGATAACAGCATGTTACAGGTGACAGAGGTTCAACAACGACACATTCATTTTTACCTCAGCCCCCCCAAAGTAGCTCCATTTGTGTCCTTGAGCAGTACACGATATTCTTAATCTTGGCAAAAGATGATCTAATTTCTCCTTTTCCTTCATCTGGATCGTTTTTAGCACCATCACCAATAAGGCCACCTACTGACAATATTTTAGAACTAATGCCACAGCTCACCAGCAGGGCTGGCTGGCTTAGCAAAGGCATTCAAGCATCCCGAAGTACCTACCACCTGAGCTCTACCTCACTAGTCCCACGGGGGTCAGTATCATGAAAAAATAATTTATCATTACTTCTACCCTTAAAAACTTGAGAACAGAAGAAAAACTACATGGTTACATATACAAAATTCTGAATACAAATAAAAACCTAAACAACTTACGCATGACAAGGACAAATACATTCTCCAAATGGGTTTCTGAACCATGCCCACCTGCCTACCAACTTGGCCTCCTCACTATTGAAAATTTTGGAAAAAATCCTGGAGTTCACTCTGAACTTTTGCTTCATCTTGCCCGAAACTAAGCCTCCACCTCACTTCTTCCTACTGTCTTCAACCATGCTCCCTGTACTCCAGACACCATCCCTACCTCTTCTTCCCTAGAAACTCGGACCCCAAGAATTATCCTTAGCTCTGATAGATGAACCTTTGCCTTATCATGTCTTTTGTCAAGCCTCTCCCTTGTTACACAGTAAGCTGTCTTCTATGTGCCAACCCTGTTCCACAACTTTTAGTTCCCCTTCATGTAGAATATTCTCGCATTAGAATGTAAACTCCTTGAAGACAGGAATTATTTTGCTTACTTATATTGTCATCCTCAATACCCAGAACACAGCAAGCACTTAGTAAATGTGCTATCTATTTATCTATTAAATGAACATATTCCTGTGACTAGAGTCCTTAGCTAGTCACCCAAACTTTATATTTCCTGAAAAGATATCACTTTAAAATCACTTCACTATGCCTTTGTTTTCTCCATCTGCAGAACCGCTAAAATATTTAAAAATATTAGAAGATAAATTTGAAGAAAACTGCCCAAAATAAAATAACCTTTTATCCACCAACAAAGTATTTTAACGAGCTTTTAACATTTAACACATTTAACTCAAAAAGGAGATCAAAAAGGAGCCAAAGGAAATCATAAATGTTCACAAAATGCTACACTGTCTCCTCACCCCAATAGTTCATAAGGATTGTAAACTAGTAGAGATAAAAAGTAAAATACAAAATAAGTCCAGTGAAAAGGGATAAGACTTTCCCAAGAATGAAATTCTGAAATGGAAGGAAAGGGCAATATTTCTAAAGCCATCAACATGACTACACATGAAAAACCAATAAACTCAGATTCAAGAAAGACACCAAGAGAAGATGAAAATAGGAGGGTAGATGAAAGTGAATATAAAAAAATAAAGGTCTACTCAGGATGTCAGGAAGTTTAAAGCTCAGAAGGAATTAAAATTGGTCATAAATATTTTGGATAACAAAAAGGGGTGTTTTGTTCTGTTTTGTAAAGCAACACTCAAGGCAAGTGGAAAAACAAAGGCCTGGGTGTCATTGGTGCCCAACAGAAGGCAGCAGCATAGATCAGTTCCCATCTTACTTCATTTTCTCTACCATGGATAGAACAAAAATGGTTAACTGCAGAGAATCTGAAACTCAAGATAAGTGAGAACCCAAGAGAACAAAACAAGTTTAAGTCATGAGGCCAGCACAAACAATATGCCTGGGAATTAAGGTATTTGTCCAAGTAAAGAAGATGAAAGAATTTGTTGATGTGACCATTGGTCACATCTCTATAGGTGATATTTGAAAAACTGAGGAAGACCATAGCAGTGCTTTAGAATAGGAGATAAGCAAATGCTCAAACTTTTCAAAAAGAAAGATGAATGTGGATTCTTCAAAATAAAGGCTGATGAACGTGGCTTTGATACCTGGCTAAGGAGTCAGGAATACAGAGAACATTATTAAAGGCATAGTTTGGGAGCACTTAGAAAGGAAAATGGTCATCAGTACAAAAATGCGTGACCTCACTAGGAATGAGTTATGCCAAATTAACCTCATACTGGATGGTAGGTTTGAGGAACATTATAAATATTACATACCTAGATTGCATCAAGATATATGACACAAAGTCTCCTAAGACATCCTTATGGATATGATGAAGGGGTAATTTTTTTTCCAATTAGCAAAAATCCACCTTCATTCCTTCCTGCCCCTATACCCCATCCCCAATGAGAAAGAAAAGAAAAAATCCTTGTTACAAACATGTATAGTTAAGCAAAACAACACACATTTCTGAACTGGTCATTAAAAAAAAAAAGCCTCATTTTTCACTGACTCTTTCATCTCTCTCCTGAGAAGTATGTTTTGTTAACTGAATCCTCTGGAATTATAATTGGTCATTATGCTAATCAAGAGTTCCTAAGTCTTTCAAAATTGTTTGTCTTTATCATATTATCATCACTGTATAAACTGTTTTCCTGGTTCTGCCCATTTTATTCTGTTTATCATCAGTTTATACAAATCTTTCTAGGTTTCTCTAAGACCATCCCTTTCATCACTTCTTACAGCACATATATACGATATATTCCATCACATATACATATATACATATATTCCATCACATATACAGAATATATTCCATTATATTCATATGCCATAACTTGTTCAGTTGTTTCCCAATTCTAATCACAACCCCCCCCTCAGTTTTCAATTCTTTGTCATTGCAAAAAGTTATATTTTTGTACATCCTTTAGAGTTTATTTTGCTTAAGATTAGCCTCTCCTTTAACATGCCCTCCAATTCCCCCTTCTCCCCTTTCCCTCCTATTTCCCTGTTGAATGAAATATATTTTTATACCCAACTCTGTATATATTCTTTCCTCCTTTGACCAGTTCAGAAAAGAGTGAAGTTTAAGTGTCAGTTGCTCCTCTACTCCTTACCCTTCCTCTTTGTATGCAGAGATTTCTACTCTGATCATGGGGGATGATTTTCCCTAACTTTCCTCTCATTCTCACCCAAAGTGTATTCCTCTTTCCCTTCCTTCCCATTCTTTTTTAAATATCATCAAGACATAATAGAACTCTTCCAGGTCTTTTGTCTACATAAGACTCCCTTCTATGACCCCCTGATGATAGGGTTCAGAGGTGACACATACACCATCTTCTCATTTTAGGATGTAAGGAATCTTTGTTTAGTCCTTTATGATAGTTTGTTCATGTTTACCTTTTAATGTTTCTCTTGACTCCTGTGTTTGCACTTCAAAATTTCTGAACAGCTTTGGTACTTTCATCACGAATGCCTAGAATCCTGTTTCATTAAAGACCTGATTTTTCCCCCTGCAGCATTAGACTTCATTTTTCTGGATAAGTTATTCTTGGTTGTAAGTCTATATCCTTTGTTTTCTGGAATACTGTGTTCTAAGCTCTCTTATTCTAAGCTGGCTGCAATAGGTTTTTTGGGGATATTGGCTATAATTTAGTTCCTAGAAGTTTTCATTTGGGATTTTCTTTCAAGGGGTAACCAGTGGAGATTCTTTTTTCCATTCCTATACTCTACCCAAACTAGGCCTTTTATTCTGCATCTAAAACCTCTTCTTGTCTTGATGCACAGCCTCTCTCTGCACTGGAATGTTGCTCTATTTGGTATACTCCTGATCAGACTCCACCCCTCAGTAGCTGCAGACTGTATTCCTATACTGATTTGGGTTGGGGAAATGACTCATTCTGATTTCTCTTCTTAGATTTCCCTATCAGGATTCAATCTGTGTATTTTTTAGATCTGGTTGTATGGGGATGGGGAGATGGGTTGGAAGAGAAGGAAGGAGCTCACTATATACTTCTTCCTTCTACTCTGCCTGAGTTAGGCAGACTTTCAGAACTAGCTTAATGACTAGACCCAAAAGAGTGATAACTCATGATAGGTCAATGTCAATTTAAACAAGCAAGAAGGTAGAGACTTCAATTATAGTCTCCCTCTTCTTTTGTCAGTATCAGTAGTCTTAGAAGTTAGTTTTGTGACTTACCAGAGAAAATTTATCATCTAGTGGTCAAACATCTATATAGATAGTCCTCTCTGAATTTAGCTAGGCTGCTCCTCAGAGGACATTATAGGGCCCATATTGGAAAACTTTTCAGGTTGATAGAATTCACCAGATTTTGTGTCCTACCAGCATAGCCTCTAAGAACTAAAGATAATTTCTATGCCAAATGATAGCAGAAAAGGCCATTAGTTCAGGACCTATATTATGAGAAATATGACACTTCATTAATAGAAACGGAGTGTCCATAACAAGGAAAGTGATACTCCCACCATACTCTGCCCTTAGGCAGACCATATCTTGAAAATTATGGGTATTTCAGAAGTAATGAAAGCATGTCCAGGACACTTACTAGGAGAGACAACTAGAAACAATATCATAAAATGATCAGTTGAAGAAACTAGGAATATTTAGCTTGAGAAAGAGAACCTTAGGAGGAAGATAAAGTATATTTTGAGACTTGAAGGCCTACCATGTGGACAAGGAGTTAGTCTTGTTCTCCTAGGTTCTTGAGGTAAAACTGGGATTATTAATGTGTGTGTAAAGGGAATAGAGCTAGGGAGAGAGAGGGAAGGGAAGAAGAGGAGGTAAGAGGTAAAAAGATACTAGGAAAAATTTCCTAATAATTAGGGCTATTCAAAAATAGAATATGCTACTTCAATAGGTAGTGAGTACCCCTGTTCCTGAAAGTATTCAAGGAGAGGCTGGATGATCTCATCAAGACTTTGGAGAGATTTTTGCTTTGGGAATGGGGTTGGACACAATGACTGCTGAGGTACCCTCAGTTCTGAGATGGTATTATTAAAGATTTGAGAATAATTCACTCATAATGTTGCGATCATGACAAGATTCACTTATGTATGACACTGACAGAAAAAATATTGTCAATAATTTTCATTGTTGCCAGGCAACAAAGTAATTCTTCCTGTTTTTAAGAATCTCCTGTGTACATTCCTAAGATTTTCTGCCAAGTTTGACTCTACTGATTCCACTGACCTCCCACATAACCTCATTCAAACTCAAGATTTAAACAGACAGCTTCCTACAAAACAAACCCATCACAAACCATGAACACAACTAGGATTCTTCTGACATCAATCTACATTCTTAAGGGTCTTAGTTCATTCTAAAATAGAAAATCATTAATAAAAAAAGCAAACCAACTTCTAAATCATCAGTAATACAGACTCTGTTCTAACATAATCGTGACCCCTTAGATTAAAGTACAATACCAGGATGTAGTTTAGTCTGCACAGATGAGTTAGCCTGACACATGGAAAAAGTCTACTACTGACAGCATGGTCCTAATCCTATCCAGGAGGCACTTCACAGCTGGGTTGGTCACATGGAGAACTGAGTATAACATGGGTAATGGCACCAACACTTGGAAAAACAACTCAAGGTACATGGCTTTGCTGATTCAAAATAAAAAGACTATGGAGACTGCTAATCATGATGGTGAAGCCTTACCAGGGTGCCATACCATGTACATTATCCCCAAACAAACAAAAATAAACCACCCCAAATCACCAAAAACAGAAACACCAAAGAAAAGAAATATTGCTTTAAAAAAAACAATATAAGAGAAATTTATTCAGGAGAAGCAGGACCTCTGAGTGGCTCCAGCTTCCACCCTCCCCAATCAATGTAAAAAAGGGGACTCTGAACAAACTTTGGAGCCACAGAACCCACAAAATGACACAGAGAAGCTAATCTCCCACTGAGGACAGCCCGGCAGGCAGGCAGGAATAGGCCAGCACAGAGCTCTAGGAGCCAAGCCCAGGCCCCCGTGAGCCTGAGGTTTTAGCCCCAGGGTAGGTCTGACCAGCCACCAGCCTGAGGGACTCCAGATCAGCAGCAGCTGTGGCCATTTCCAGAATTACTAACACATAGATGCAAAGGACAAAGTGAGAGTTCAGTGCAGTATGGACTTTGGGACCCAGTAAGTGGGAGTGTGTTGCTGAGACACCCGGCACAGCCAGCCCCCAGCCAGCGCCACGTGGCAGCTTCAGCTCTTGGCTTGCAGAGTGTAGGGAGACCAAGCAACCAGTCTGAGGAGTAATTGCTCTTGCTTTAACCTGCTTGGATATGGATTGCAGTCTAGGGTGGAGGTCCTGGGGTGTGTGTCCAGCTTGCCAGAGTGTGTGGAGGCCTCTAATACCTCTGGAAGCTGAGAAAACCCCAACGTTTTGGACAAAAGCTCCCTTGTCTGGTGGCAGAGTCCTACTGTGACAAAAAGCCCAGGAGTCAAGTGACTGAGGGGTGACATGACCAGGCAAAGGAAACAAAGCAGACAGAAGATTCCAACATTAGATTCCTATTTTGGGGACAAAAAGGAGTAAAGCATGGAACAGGAGGAAGACAGTGAAGTCAGAACTCCTGCACCAAAAGCTTCCAAGAAAAATATGAGCTGGGTACAGGCCATAGAGGACCTTAAGAAGCAGATAAGAGAAGTGGAGGAAAAATTGGGAAGAGAAATGAGAACGATGCAAGGAAATTATGAAATGAGAGTCAACAGCCTGACTGAGGAAAATCATACCTTAAAAAATAGACTAACTCAAATGGCAAAAGAGGCTCAAAAAGGCAATGAGGAGAAGAATGCCTTAAAAAGCCAAATTTGCCAGATGAAGAATCTCAAAAGATCACTGAGGAGAATCATTGATTCAGAATTAGATTGGAGCAAATGGAAGCTAATGACCTTATGAGAAATCAAGATGCTGTTAAACAGATCCAAACAAATGAAAGAATAGAAGGCAATGTGAAATAATCTCTTGGGAAAAACCACTGACCTGGAAAACAGATCCAGGAGAGAATTTAAAAATTATTGGACTACCTGAAAGCCATGATCAAAGTAAGAACCTAGAAATCATCCTCCAGGAAGTTCTCAAAGAAAATTGCCCTGATGTTTTAGAACCAGAGGGCAAAATAGAGGTTGAATGAATCCACTGATCACCTCCTGAAAAAGATCCCAAAAAGAAAGCTCCTAGGAATAGTACAGTCAAGTTCCAAAATTCCCAGATCAAGGAGAGAATATTACAAGCAACCAGGAAGAAACAATTTGAATATTGTGGAAACACAATCAGGATAACCCAGGATCTGGCAGCTTCTACACTGAGGGACTAAAGGGCTTGGAATATGATATTCCAGAGGGCAAAGGAGCTGGGATTAAAACCAAGAATCACCTACCCAGCAAAACTGAGTATCATGTTTCAGGGGAAAATATGCTCATTCAGTGGAATAGAGGACTTTCAAGCATTCTTGATGAAAAAAACAGAGTTGAATAGAAAATCTGACATTCAGATACAAGAAACAAGAGAAGCATGAGAAGGTAAACAGGGAGAAGAAATCATAAGGAACTTATCAAAGTTGAACTATTAACATTCCTACATGGAAAAACAATAACTGTAACTGATGAAACTTTTCTCAGTATGAAAATAATTGAAGGGAATAGAAATATATATATATATATGTCTATATATAAGGGTATATGGGCATATGAATACATATGTGAATGTGTGTATATATGTTTACAGGTATAGATAGATAGAGGGCTCAGGACCAATTTAATAGGAAGGGATGTTACTTAAAAGGTGAAATTAAGAGGTGAAAGAGGAATATAATGAGGAGATGGGGAGAGACAGAATGGGATAAACTATCTCATAAAGAAGAGGCGAGAGAAAATGGTTACAATGGAGGGGAAGAACAGGAAGGCAAAAGGGAATGGGGTCAACCTTATTCTCATTGAATTTGGCTTGGGGAGGAAATGAAATACACACTAAATAGGGTATCTCACCCTACAGAAGAGTAGGAGGGAAGGGGATGAGAGTGGGGATAATGGAAGGCAGGGTAGGCTGAGGGGGAGGAAAGTTGGAAGCACCCACTTTTGAAAAGGGACAGGATCAAAGTAGAGAATAGAAGGAGTGGGAGGTGTGATAGGAGGGAGGGAGATATAGTTAGTCTTTTACAATATATCTACTATGTTATTGTTTTGTATTAGCTACACATGTACAACCTATACTGAACTGCTTATCTTCCCAGTAAGGGTGGGTGACAAGGGAGGAAGGGAATGAATCTAGAATTCAAAGTTTTAAAGTCAAATGTTTAAATATATACATATATTTATATATATTTAAACATTTGATTTTAAAACTTTTACTATTTACTATTATTAATACTATTTTACATATAATTGGGAAATAAGATATACAGGCACTGGGGCACAGAGATCCACCATGCCCTATTGGAAAAGTGGAAAGGGGTATGGGAGAAAATATGGGAGAGAGCAGATTGGAGGAGGGGATATCCTGTGGGACCGCTATTTTGGGGCGGTGGGTAGGGGAAAAACGGGAGAAAATCTCAAAATCTGGCAGAAATGAATGAGGTAAATCAGAAGTTAATAAAGCATTTGAAAAAATGGAAAAAAAAAGAAAAAATGCTGAAAAGAAATTTATTCAAAAAACAAAGCAAGTGTTAATACCATTAAAAAAAAACTACAGACCAACTGAAATAGTTCAATAATCAGAAGTAACACAGATGTAAAAGGGAGCAATGCAAGATATTGCAAAATGGACAAATGCTACAGTTATAGAGTAAAAACAAGAATTAACACTGGTAATAAAAACAAAAGAAAAGCTAGCAAAAAAAAAAAAATACAAAGCCAAAATTTTCATGTGAGGCAGATGACCTAGTATAAGTTTTTGGAGCAAGTCCACAAGCACCTTATAAGCCTAAGCCGTCCACAGTCTTTGAGGTTTTCTAATCTTATAAAGTATCCCAAAATGGTATTTTACCAGAAAAAAAATGTAAAGATTTGCCTTCTAAAGACTAGAACTCCCTCAGAGAAACAAAGTTTCGATTACTAGCAAAATACTCTATTAGCAAAAGTTGTCTCATTTTTAATTTAATAGACAACTACTAAGTGGCTACCATGTGCAAAGCACTATTCTAAGCCTGGAGAACAGAGTTCCTGTCTTAAGAAGTCTGCCTTCTATCAGAATGTAGGAGATGTACAGAAATAAATATAATACAAGGGCACTGATGAGGGAAAAGAGGGATTGAGACAAGAGGAGAAAGCTGAGAAGGGGCAAATCCCATCCAGGGAGCAGAACCTCCCCAAAGGTTCCATGACAGGTGGAGCCCAAGCTAGACCCTGAAGGCAGAGGAGTCTTAATAGGCTAAGATTTGACCTTTCCCAAGCATTATGGGCACAGGAAACAGACTGTACATCTCCCTCCTTATAATCTAATGAACAGCTTGAGGAGGCTAATATGAGGAAAGAGCTGTCACTGAAACGAACCATGTCTCCACCCTTTCAAACTGAGAACTACCAAATCTGATGAATTTCACTATGATTTGTGAGACTCAAGAGATTGCATTCATCTGGTAAACTATCTGCCATGCTTCTAAAGTGATTTCTCCTCCAACACCCATTTAGATTTCTCTATCTAAGTTATGGTTATAGTTACAGACATTTCTCATTACTTGAGAAGCATTGTCCAAAACGTTTAAAAGGTAGACAAGAGACCTTAGCAGACTATGAGAGGAGTGATCCTTAAGAAGAAGATGCCATGCAGTTTTCAAAGAAAGAAATTAAAGATATCTATAAGCATATGAAGAAATGGTCTAAATCACTATTGGTTAGAGAAATGCAAATCAAAACAACTCTGAGGTACCACATCTCACCAGTCAGACTGGCTAAGATGACAAAACAGGAATATGACAAATGATGGAGAGGATGTGGGCAAATTGGAACACAAATGCATTGCTGGTGGAGTTTTGAACTGATCCAACCATTCTGGAAAGCCATCTGGAATTATGCCCAAAGGGCTATAAATAATTTCATACCCTTTGACCCAGCAATATCACTTCTAGGGTTATATCCCAAAGAGATCATAGAAGTGGGAGGAAGACCCATATGTACAAAAATATTTATAGCAGCTCTTTTTGTGGTAGCAAAGAATTGGAAATTAAGGGGGTACCCATCAATTGGGGAATGGCTGAACAAGTTGTGGTATGTGCATGTTATGGGATACTATTGTGCTATAAGAAATGAGGAGCAGATCGACTTCATATTTACCTGGAGAGGCTTATATGAACTGATGCTGAGTGAGAAGAGTAGAAACAGGAGAAATTTGTACACAATTACAGACACAACATATATGTGATGACCAACTTTGATAGACTGGACTCTTCTCAGCAATGCAGTGATACAAGTCAATCCCAAAAGACTCATGATGGAGAGAGATGTCTACATCCAGAGAAAGAACAAGAAAGAACTGAGTTTGAATCCAGATTGAAGCAAACTACCTGATCTTTTTCTTTTTCTTGTTTGATTTCCTCTTTTCCATTTTTCATTCCATCTGATACAATCTGTCTTTATAACCTGACTAATGTCTAATGTGAAAGTATTTGCAGATCCTATAGTTGATCGTATGCCGACATGTGGAGGGGGAGGGGGACAGAATTTCAAACTCAAGGAATTATGAAATTGAATCTTGTAAACTAAAAGTAAAAAAAGAAATTAATTTAAAAAAAAAATTTTAAAAAAATAGAAGATGCCATGGGTCTTGTCCTCAAGGAGCTTACAATATAAAAAGTCCACACTGACATTTTTTAAGTCCCCTAAAATATAACACAATGGATGGAGGGAATAGAGGAAAAGGTAATAATATATTTCCCATTAGGGCTCGGGAGGATGCCAACAAATTACATGACCTCAAGAAGATAAGCAGCTAGTCATGTATAACTACAGTGTATGTCACTATTCTGGTGTATCTGCGATGCAGGGATCCCTTCCACCACATCAGATTTCAACTTATCCACACCATCTCTTATGTGACACCCAAGAATCTACTACAGGGAATCCACCAAAAATGATGTGGCTTCCTCTAGATTTCTGACATGGATATCTATTATGTCACACATAGACTATCCAACAATTACCCTTAATTCTTACCACATGACCAACAACTACAATATTAACAGGATGTTATCTTAATAAAAAAAATTAATCACAAACTTGAAATAAAATGCTATCAAGGTTAAAAGTACAGTATTACAGAGAAAAAGTTGGAAGATAAAAACCACAGAACCACCAGGTAATCTCAACTCAACATTATTTAAATCCTTCATTTCTCACCAAGCTTCAATCTGAACTCCTCCATCATGCCCCAGAAAACTCTTTTATCATGGGAGATTAATTTAATCCTGACACCATGGAAACACTCTTAGCCCCTACAGCCTCCCCTCTGATTGAACATCTCTCCTCCCAGAACCTCCATTTAAGAAGGGTGCCCAAGCCAGCTTTTACATGTTTCACCAAGCTTCAATACAGACACCTCCATTACATATTTTAGATCGGTACTCCACTCTTCATTTTCAGCTTCCTTTTGTGTTCATCTTCCCCCATTAAAATGTAAGTTCCTTGAGGGTAGGAACTGTTTTCTTTTCTGCTTGTATTTGTATTTCCAGAGCTTAGCTCTCAATGCCTGGCACATACTTATAATAGATTTACATTTACATTTAATAGATGCGTGGTGACTAAGTTACTAGAATATGTAATCCAATTCTGAAATCCTCAGGTTATCTAGAAAGAAAATATTGAACAACTTAGAAATCATCCAAAATCTTCTTGGACAAAATGTTGGAAAAAATTCTCTATGTTTGCTGCTTCCACTTCCTCATCCTTTACTCAAGTCTTCAGCCTTCTGCAATTTCTAAGCAGAACCTCACAGAGAGATACATCCAGCCCCACCATTCTTTTTCCTGAGTTCCATCTCATATCACTAATTGCTTACTACAGTTCAAAATGGATGTCTCATAGACACCTCAAACTCAAAATGTCCAAAAGAGAACATGTTATCTTTCCCACTCATGTCACTGCCCTACCCCAACTCCAATGGCTCTCCATTATTTCCAGAATCAAATATAAAATCCTCTGTCTGGTCTTTAAAGCCCTTCAAAACTTGGCCCCAACCTATCTTTTCAGCTTCAATGCACATTATTCCCCTTCCAGCTCGATATGCTTCAACCAAATTGGTACTCTCTCTGCTCCTCACACATATCATTCCATCTCCCATCTTGCTACCTTTATACTCACCAATCACTATGCCTGGAACCCTCTCCCTCTGTCCTCTACCTTACAGAATTCTTAATTTCCTTTAGGTGGTCTCTCAAGTACTACCACCTTTATCCAGCACCCTCATTAACTACCTTACATTTATTTTATATTTACTCTGTATACTTTTATTCTGTTTATATTCATATACATATATGTTGTTCCTCCTCCCCTCTCCCCCCCAGAATGTAAACCCTTTGAGAGTAAGGCCTGTTTCATTTTCATCTCTGTAGTCCAATGTCTGCTACACAGTAGATGATTAACCAATTTTTGATTAATTGATTAATCATCTTTAGGGAAAGGATGACAATTACTTCCTATCTCCTCTGAAGAAATAACTATAACAAGAAGGATTTAGGTTAGATAAAGAGATGCTCTCCTAATGGTGAGTTGTTAGATATTGGTATCAGTTCTCGAGAATGGTTATTAAATCTCCTCTGGAGCTGTTTAAAAAGATAATGGATTCACATTTGTCAGTGGGTAGCTGTTCCCTTAAGGCTGGGAAATCGGACTGGCTAGCTGTTCAAAGTCTTTCCAAAACACTACGATTATACCTTTCCTCAAAGGACTTTCTGAATTATATGTGGCTTCTTCTGAGCTTAGGTCTGTTTATATCTATGATGAAAAACAGATTTTCTGGAAATATTTGATTTGAAAAGCCCAACCATTCCAATTCTTGCCCCTGGTCCTTCTTTCAGCTGCAATTCCTTTAAGTGATGGCTTGAAGAACCAAGGGATTTCCTAGTGACTAAAATCTCTACTTTCCCTTAAAACACTGAGTAAAGGAAGATTTTTAAACTTCCTGTCACACATGTCCCATGCATACAAAAGCACAATGTGATGGATGTCATGGCCTTTTAACTGAAAATGTTTTGTTACCATACTATGTAAGTACATGGAACCAAGAAAGTCAAGGAAACTAAGTCAATGACCAGAGGATCACAGACTTCAAACAGGGATTAGTAACCATCTTTGTGCCCTGGACCCCCTTGGCAACAGTTTGGTGAGACCTATGGGCCTCTTCTCAGAATGATGCATTTACATGCATAAAATGAAATACACAGGATTATAAAAGAAGTCAATTATACTAAAATACAGTTATCAACATGTGAAAACAAAAACAAAAAACAAGTGCATAGACTCCAGGTCAAGAACAACTGATTTAGAACCTAAGTCAGAGGCCATAAAATCCAAACTCTTCATTTTCCAAATGAGGAAACCAAGGCAATGAGAGATTGAATCGATGTCCCGGATTTGAAACCAGGTCTTCCAAGCTCCAAGTCCCATGCCCCCTCCACCAAGCACTGAACATACAACTCTCAAGAAGATGATGGAATAAAGGCACTATAATATGCTATTAACTGCATTAAAACAAAACAAAACAAAATTTCAAAGACTATCTTTTTCTACCGCCTTTCTCTGAAGGACTCTGCACATATCTCTTCTACCCATGCAATGTGATGAGAAAGAATCAGGAACTGTTATCACCACTTAAGACCTGGAGAAATCAAGGGACATAATAAGGTGGAGGATGTAGAAGTTCATATAGAAAGTTCAATATAGAAAGGCAGTGGCAAAAAACCTTGGCTACTTTTTCCACATCATCAATGTGAAGAGGTATTAAACTGTAACAAAATAACAGAGCAAAAACACAAAGACAAACCACAATGTTTCAAAATACAAAAGTTGTAACTTACCGGAGTTTCCTTCCTTTGCTGGCTTTTCTATCAACTTTTTTGTGAATTTTGCTTCGTAACTTCTGGATGGCCAACCATTGCCTAGAACACCCACAGAAAAGGTTTGGTATCATCACAAGCAGAAACTGTTACATACAGAATAACAAATGGGAACCAGTCTCACTAGTGATCCTGCAGAATCATCAACCCATCAACTTGTTCTTCAAGATAGTTGGTAACCAAAGTGACCTAACTGAGAAGCATTTTGGCAACTATAAAAACACAAAAGGCAAACTATGAACCTGTGTGGCAAATTTGGTTAACAATGATCCTTACTATATGGAGCAGTTGTGACAGATACTGGATTTGCCAGGGTTTAGAAAAAGAGTCAACTTGGAGATGCTATGTCTTCTTGAAATGCTTTAAATGGCTTAAGTTTTTAAAAAAAAAATTGTTGCCACCTCTGATTTAAATGCAGATATACTTTAAATATAAGTTTTCCCTTGCTCATACCCAGGTGTATTTATGTCCAATTGTAAATATCACACTGACTTGCTTTTAAATCTGCCTACCTAAAAAAGGAGACAAAGTTCAGAAGATAAAAAATTTGCTTCTGTGGTCATTTTCAATGGGAAGTGGCATTAAGGAGTTAATTTTTCAAGTAAAGGGTAGTTAGCTGAGAAAGTTTTCATAAATTGCTGGTGGGAACAAATGTTTAAAAAAAGAAAGAAAAAATAAGCTAGTCATTTTACCTGATTTACACAATGAAAACTCAACATCTGAAAAAAATCTAGCAAAATCCAATTACTGCAATCTTAATATAATCTTAATTACCATAATCTATTTTATTGTAAAGTCAGATAAATGTATAATATAATCACCACTTAAATGCAATTTTGCTCTATCATGTTAAATTTACAGTGAATAGTTCTCCATAATATTCCAGACATACACAAAATACCATGACACATTACCCTAAAATTCAAGTAATATTTTACTTGAATAAAATTATTTCATCAACACAAATTTTGTACTGCATTCTTTGGCTTTCCCCAAAAGCTCTTCTGCCCAGAATCCCATTCTGGCTTTTCCAGCTTTTGTTTCCATTTATGCGGTTTCAAATCATGGCTCGTGGCTATTTAAATGTATACCATTCATTAGCCGGCACTCTAAATGCCCTTTTTATTTTCCAACAGGAGGAAGGATGAGGCAGGCAGGCAGGCACACACACACACACACACAAGCTGCCCTCCCTACTTTATATTCTAGGCTGACATCTGGGCAATGTTGCTGGGTTCCAATTTCTAATTGTGCTGAATCTTTCACAGGAGAGGTGGAGGTCTCACACTGGGGTAGTCTTAACAAAGCAAATTTGACTATGAGCAAGGGACCTGTTGTGATGCAAGGCCAAATTCTGACAGCAGGCAGCACTTAATCAGAGTGGCTGCTCTTTACCCTCTGGTAAGTAAGCAGGTAAAAAGGATCACAGCTGAAATCAAAAGAGGACCATTTTAAAAACCAACAACAAAAACAGAATACATAAGCACACTTTACACTCTTTACAAATTCCCAAAGGAATAACATAGCCCCAGGTTGCATATGACAATTTCTGATGTTTTGTCTCAACGGCTTCTCTTAGAGTACTTGAGTTTTGTAATTTAGATCAATCACTGCCTTTGAGTTATGTGTGTAGGGCTAAGGAGGCTCAAAGAAAAAAAATGTTATACAAGCTTCTATAGATGAAGAGGAAGGTGTATCTAACTTTTTACCTGCCCATAGCCACCTGATCATTAGGATCCAAAGAACTGGTCTTCCTTTCTATGAGTTCTCGGAGGAGCTAGGAGAGAAAAGAAAGCAACTGATTTATTCATCATCTCCAAGCACTGACTTTAAAAGGGCACAGTAGGAATTCTGAATGGCACAGTGACAGCTCTAAAACTACAATCAATAAGACACACCCCAGTGGCAAGAGCATGACTGAATTCATGTTAACCCCTTCATATTTCTATATCTTTTTAAAAGGTGGCTAGGGTTATAGCAGAGAATAGAAGTCCATTAGGAAGACTTATTGTCCTGCAGTTCATTTCAAATGGATCACTGTGTGGGAGCAACGTTCCCTTCATCGTTTTATGATTAGTTTTGTCCATCCCATCGATATCAATGGAGAATCTTTAAAAGGTCAGGGAGGAAGGGCTCCGTGGAAAAAAGGAATCAGCATTAGCCTATCCCCAACAGGAGGACAATGGTGGATGGTTAACTTATGTCCTATAATCTCCTACAAGAAAGATCTTCCTTAGGCAAAATTCATTGTTATATATAATTAAAAGTATGGACCTCATCCTCCCTCTCCCCATAGCTAAAACTATCTTTACTACAAAATGATGAGCCTGTATCATCAATAAAGGTGCGAGCATTAGGGACAGATTTCTAAGAGAAAGTCAAAGGATAATAAGTCACCCATCAGAAGATACAATACATAGGCCCAGACTCCACGGGAACTCTAAATTACTCTCTTGCTTTCCTTTTAATTGCTGTAACACATCTATTACAAATATCCATCAGCATTAACACAGAGATCTTGGAATTCATAGTAGGCCTTCAAGTCTTAAGTGAACGTGAATCAATGAATTGAGATACAATAAGAAACAGCATGGAATTCTTTTAAAAGGTCATAATGATAATCCTGAAAGTAAGCCCTCCTGACTCACCACTAAAACAAGGAACCTACAGTGGATTTGAAAAATGTTAAAAATCTTCAAAGCGAAAAGCTTCTGAGAAGATATTAAAATAAATGTGATTGTCCTAACCAGACACCAATAATATAGGTTTGATTTCAAAGCCTGTTTTGTTTTTTTTTTAAACCCATATAAGTAATTATCTTATAAGGCTGGCACATGTAACTATGTAGATATTTCACCAAATTAAATAGCTAAACCCATTAGGAGGGTAGAAGAGGAGGAATAAATTCCTAAGAAAATAGTTTCCTTTTTAATTTTCATTTGTTTACTTAAGTAGGCATTCCAAGAAGTAAAACACATTTTAAAAAAATATCCACCTCCTTAAGATGCATTTTTATTGCAACAGGGAAAAAAGGGTATCTCAATCGCAATTAAAAAACCTCCCAGGATGTTTTTTCATTTGCTTATTTTGGAGATTATTACCACAGCAATTACATTTAAAAATGCAGGGACCAGAGGCCACTGGTTTATTATCACTAGAAAACAGCAAGCTATTTCTCTGCCCTGTTTATCTGATTGATTCCCAACATCTTTCTGGCAGCCAATCTATCAGTTTATCTCTCCTACTTCATCACAGTCACTTCTGGCAGCTAAATACAAGATCCAAATCCAGTGTTACACAGACATACGACACAGTAAACCTATGTAACACTGTGACTCTGTAAACAGTTGCCCTTAAGGCTAAGCAAAAATGGGCTTCTGGTTTCTAGTCAATATTCTGTCAAAAGCCAGGTAGGAGGGAGAGTTAAAAAAAAAAAAAAGAATGAAATCGCTGCCTTTCGTTGCCCTTACCTTATGTGGTTCTTTTTCTACAAGGATCAGTACTGTTCTGGGTTTCCTAATCTCTCTGGTCCCTTGGCACAAGGGCAGTAACACTCATGAGGGGGAAAATGCACATAGCAGTCTTGATTGGTACAACAGGAATGCCTTCAGAAGGATGCCCCATCTCTGCCTTTCTCAGAGCCTAAGCCCTGGAGCTGCACAACTTCAACAGATCTATTAGGCTTGCAGTGGTTTCTACAATTCAAACACTAAGTTGGCGTAGCATTTACTTTAGAGTACACTGTGTACATTATATATTCTGGTCTACATTTTAAAATATGTCCTGTCAACTTAGTAGCCAAGTGACTTATGCTGCTATTTCTATTTAGTCATTCATTGTTTGGGAACTTTGTTTTATTAAACTTTCTGGTTATGTCTAGTTTACTCATTCCAATGTTTCAGGGGACTCTGCTAGGTCATGATAGAAATGATAAAGCAAGCAAAAGTTATAAACAAGCAAGTTGTTCACATGTTTGTTACTTATATCAAATTTAGAAGAAAACGGTCTTTTTAAGAGTTACTGAGAGATAAAGCTTCTAGGATGTGGGATGCCAAAATTGACTTCTGC
Source organism: Petaurus breviceps papuanus (assembly GCF_028583685.1). Lineage (NCBI taxonomy): Eukaryota > Metazoa > Chordata > Mammalia > Diprotodontia > Petauridae > Petaurus > Petaurus breviceps. Next base: position 4,767,450 of record NW_027187398.1, on the reverse strand, counting down.
ACTGAGTTCTGTTTTAAAAAGCATAATCTTGTTTTTAAATTAGGAACTATGATTAAAATTCACATCTCCATTAAAGTTACTGGGTTTTTTCAAAAGTTAAAATAGTTTCTCTGGCTATGCAAAATTTATAATGCATCCTTCTCAGATGATGGTGAAATCCATGAAATGTCCTTGTATGCTATTATATTCAGTTACCACTTATACAAACAGTCTGCAACTTACAAATGTGGTCCAAAAACTGAAAAGCATCTAAGTCATTTAGGCGCTCAAAACAGTCTCTCATGGAAGCATTAGGGATGAGCATGCTCTAATGTCCTCGTCAATCTACAAACTACCTGGCCTATAATGTAGACGGTAATCTCCTTAAGAACTGCTATCCTTTTGGTCGTTTTTTTCTAGCACAATGCCTAGGCACAGAGTAGATACTTAATTAGTGCTTTTTGAAATGAATACTGTACACACCTAATCACTGCTAATAACATCATTTCTATGAGAAAATGAATTCTGATTCCCAACTAATTGGATACCAAAAAGGTAACTCCATCTTGAGCAGAATTAGAGTCAGGGGTACCATGAAAAGTAGACGAGATGAGAAAGGCAGGGATCTGGATATCTGCTAATCTTCTACATCATTATAAAAGATGGTATCACTGTCAGTTACTCCCCCAAGGCATTCTACACACCTGCATAAATTAGTGAGAGACAGCAAAACAGCATGGTGTGGGGGAAAGAGCTTTAGAATCAGAAGACCTAGCTTTTAACCTTAGCTCCACTACTCATAAATATATGACTTTGGGCAAGTCATTTAACATATTTTGGACCCAGTTTCCTCAAGTGTTAAATGAAAGAACTGGACTAAATGATCACTAAATTCCTTTGTAGTATCAAACTTTATGATCCTATAAGTAAAAACTGTCTATTACTTTTTTTTTTTTACTAACTATAACCTGGGATGGTTTAATGTACCTTAATCTTAATATCCACAACGCACCAATTCTCACTGGTAGGAATGCTGTCTTCTACTAAACAAACATTATGAGAAATTTTTATAAGCTGGAATATAGATACAGTCTGACTTGGAGTTACAGTTTCAATTTACACTGACTTCTGTAGGCAGGTAGACATGGTGAAGTGCTGCCTGGACAACATCATTTTATACAATGTTATTAATGTGGTATATTGCCAAATCTCACTTAATGGCCCAGAAACCCCACCGTAAGGTTCAGGCCAGCACCCATTAAGAACGCTGTTACTATGGAAACAACTGACGTTTGTAATGTTTTCTGTCCAACATCAAATTTTCACTGAACAATTTAATGATGCTAGTTGGAGAATACCTTTCTTTCCATGCTTTCTATGGTGATACCAATGTTTCAATTTACACAATACTCTACTTGACATTTACAGAATACACTAGATATGTACCTAAGTGGGCACTGAAATAATGCTTATTGGTTCTAAGACTATTTCCAGTGAAAAACCAATATGCGTCACCATCAGGAGCACGCTCCGCCTCTCTTTCTGTGCTCTTCCTCATAATTTTCTGGCATGCTATCTAACTCACCCTGTACTCATCAAGTGCCCTTATGTGATCCTTTGGCTGTCCCAACTCCTTAAACTAGGACTCCAGCCCACATCTGGTGTCCCTTCCTCAAAAACAAAACAAAACAATGCCCTAACCTCGAAAAGTTTTTTTATTTTTCCTTTCTACCTCCCAATCAAAATGTTCCTATTCACACAGCTTAGCTCGATGTTAGTAACTAGACTGAAGTAGTGAAACTAAGGTGCAAATGAAGTTTAGATATTTTTATAGAGGAATAAGCGCTGGAGTAGGGTTTAAATTTTGGCTCTACTACTTACTAGCTTACTACTACTTACTAGGAGGAACAAGTATAAGTCACTTAACCTTTCTGAGCTTCAATTTCCTTTTCTGCAGAATGGAGTTGATAATATTATAACTACCTACCTCAAAGGGACATTGTGGCTCAAAGCTCTTTGTAAATATCAAAGTACTACATAGAGGTATACAATCATTATTATCACTGATTCTCCCAGGAAGCAGCCAATCTTTTTAATAAGGAACTTAACCCAAAAGAACTTTGAAAATTAGTAGAAGCTATGACAATCTACCATCCATCACACATCTTAACTAAGAGAAAACAGTGAAGTTTTGCCCTTTCTCTCCTTTCCTATCTGGCTTTTAAAAGGTAAGGAAAGATCTCTGATCTTCTTCGACCTATTCTTTTGTATACCCCTTCTCACCTCACTGCATTCTTTAACTTGTGAGTACTGTTTCAAGAGAGGTATTTTCCCCACTACAATACTGTAAATTTAAGTATCCAATTTTTAATGAAATAGGTTAGGTTATTAAATCTTGGACACAAATCCCCATTGTCCAACATTTCACAGACTTAATGCCTTCATCAGATTATGGGTTTTGAGATACAAGTTCTAACCCCTTTTACTGTAATGATAAGGGAAGTAAGAACCAGAGACATTAAGTTCTTTGCCCATGAGAATCCATAAAGTGAAGTGAGGCTAATTCAGAATTTGAACTCAGCTCCTCTAATTCTAAATCCGCCACTCTGTTCACTGCACTATTCTGCCCCCAACTTAAATATAACATGGTTCCAAGATTCAGTGTTTTTCAAGAACATATTTCTGGGTAACTCTGTGTCAACTGTGACTCTTAATTATGTGTTACTAAAATTCAAGCACAGCACAGAGAGATGGAAATCCACATGTAGTCTAATCCAAAATCTCAATTTGAGACAACGGATTAAATTTTTTCCAGGTCCAAATGATCACAATCAGTAACACATAAAATGGGGCTTTTTGAGTTCCTCTTCCTCTCTTCTTCATAGAAAGGTTCTATAGATATAAGTTGTAGCATAGTCAAAAAGAAATAAGTAGTAGAGAAAGAAAGAAAGGCTAGGGGCATGAAAAATCCATGAAAATGAACAAATCAATGCCTGAAAAACAATGTGCTATAATAACTACATGAGTCTTAAGACTTTAATAAATTTATCAGGGATGATTTGGATCAGGAATAGACAGGTGATCACTACTTCCTTAATGCCTTGTTTAATTTGACTTACAGTTTTGAAACATTGAATCTAATAATGAGATCAACAGTAAAAAGAGTGCTAATTATATAGAGTTCTTTAAGGTAAGAAAAACATTTTATCCATATTATCTCTTTTGTCCTCACAACAAATTTCACAGGTAGAGAAATTGAGGCTCAGAGGTTAGCTGAATGACCACAGCTAAATCACTTAAGTGTCAAAGGTAAGATTCAAACCCATTCTTTACAAATTCCAAGTCCAATGCTTTTTCCATTATACATTATTAATTGCTGAAGTAACCTAATCTTTCCAATACTTTCTTAGAGCAGATTCCTCACTTTTATAGGTTAGGAAACTTCAGAAACAATGACCTCTTCTTATTGTATATGATTCTTATGAACAACTTTTACTCTATTTTCTGGGGCTTTCTAGACTATTGTTGGAGGTGCAGCTCCAAATTAGTTCAGATTCAATGCTGGGATGATATGAGGCACTCACAAGTCACTGAACATTTAACAAAGGGGAGGTGTATTTTGCCCTGACACAGCAAGGATCCAGTGACACTTAGCTGCTCTGGACACAATCCCCCTCATCTTCATTTGGAAACTCATCTAGTCAGTAGATGGTAACAGTATGGACATGTTCTTAGGCATCCACTAAATCTGAGAGGCCTAGACTCCACGGAGCTGAACTTTTTTTTATGCGTCTAGGTCAGTGTTGTCAAACTCAAAGAGAAACAGGGGCCTCTAAACTATACATAAGGATACTTGTGAGTGCGCTACATATTAACTTAGAAAAATCACCTATTATCTATGTTTTGTTCTAGTTTTATTTATTTTGTTAAATATTCCTGATTACATTTTAATCTGATTTGAGCCACACTCAGGAGTGTTGTGGGCCACGTATGACACTTTGGCTCTAAAATAACCAGGAAACTACATTGGGAAAGCCTGATCAGGTCCCAGAGAGCTTTGTTTTCTATCAGGAAAGGTCTCCTCATGTTTTCAGGGGAAGGAAAGAAGCAGCTTCAGGGAACTGGTCTTAGCAGAGCTAGAAATAGTTAAAAAGGGAGGGACTTGGTTAGTACTGGTAGCTTTTCCAACAGGAAGGGGTTATGCTGTAAATAATCCATTTACTGTGATCTAGGAAATCTGTTATCACCAAATGTTAGATTTGGAAGGGTCTTTGGAACTCACTTTGTCCAATACATTTTATAGACTAGGAAAAATGAGGTTCATCATTCAAATGAAACACTTCTCTCTAAAGTTACCAATTTGACTCTGAGTTTTGAAGGGGTGAGCCTAATAATGACAGCAACAGTAAAAAGAGCGCTAATTTATATAGTTCTTTAAGGTAAGAAAAACACTTTATCCCGGATGATCGCTTTTGGCCTCACAACAAATTTCACAGGTAGAGAAACTAAGTCACAGAGGTTAGCTGAATAGACCAAGAAATGTAATTATCAATCTGATGGTCTTTTCTCAGTCCGCATCCTTTTCAGTATATTTGTCAGCCTTTTGTTCTGGATACTCCTTCTCTATGTTTTCACAACACCACTCTCTGGTTCTCTTCCAACATGTCTGAGATGGCTCCTTCTTGGTCTCCTTTGCTGGTCTCATCATCTATATCATGCTCCCAGCTTTGTCCCTAAGACACTGTCCTGCATCATCTCTCTCTCCACTCTCTTGTTGACCTCATCAGTTCCCATGTGTTTAATTATTTCTATGCAGATGACTCTCGGATCTATATATCCAGCTCCAGTCTCATCCCTGAGCTTAAGCACTGCATTACCACCAATTATACGTTTCAAACTGGACACCCTGAAGACATCTCACACGTAATATGTCCAAAACAGAAATCATTATTTTCACTCTCCCCCAAGATCCCCCCTTCAAACACCTTTATTTCTGTTGAAGGCACCTCTATTCTTCTAGGCCCTGAGAGTCCACTATTTTGAACTCCTCATGCTCCCTTAGCACACATAGCCAATCAGTTGCCAAATCTTGCCATTTCTACCCCCACAACATCTTTGGTATCTGACCCCTTCTCTATATTCATTGAGTCACTCCAGGTTCTTATTATCTTTCATCACAACTACTTCAACAGTCTCCTAATGAACTGGTCTCTTTGAAGTCTTTTTCCATTCTAGTCCCTCCTACACATTGTTGCCAAAGTTATTTCCCTTAAGTACAGATCTGACTGTTATTCCACTGTCAAACTCCAGGGACTCCCTATTACTCTGGGATCATCTCCTATTTAGCTTTTGAAACCCTTTACAACATGAACCTCTCCATCCACGTTGTCCATGATTCTCAATCTTGCACTCAGTGATCTGGTCAAACTGGCTTTTACTCTGTTCTTCATACTCCAAAAATGCCTGTAATGCACTCCCTCCTTACCTTTGCCTCAGAGTCTCCTCTCTCTTTTTAGGACACAACTCAGACAACATCTTTTGCATGAAGCCTTTCCTGATCCCCGAACCTCTAGTACCCCTCTTTCTACCTTGTGCTTAACTACTTTGTATATATTCCTCCCCTCTCTACATATTTATCAGCCCCATTGCCATTAGAATGTATTCTCCTTGAGAGGAGGGACTGTTTCAGTCTTTGTATTTTTATTTCCAGCACCTAGTAATGGGCCTGGCATACAGAAGTGCTATAATAAGGGTTTGTAGATAGATTTTGTCAGGTTAGTGAAAACAATGCTAAGACTTTGAAAGTTCATGCAGATCTACCAAAAGACTCACTAGTTTGCTCTAGTCCAGGCTTAGAAATATAACAGGTACCCACAATGGCTAGTATACAAATACACCTAGAGAAGATAATTAGTTTTAATATTAAAAGAAGCCAAACACACAAATTAGGAGTTGCTACAGTTTTACATTGGGAGACCACGGGCCAGGTGATTCCTTGTTCCTCAAAGTGTGGATAAAAGCTACATTAATACTGTTAAATAACACTCTTCGTAACATGGTGACTACAGAAGGCCATCTAATTACTGAAATGGAAAAGGCAATATTTTCAGAAAGGAAAATGCAAGCAGAGAAATCAGAATACACAAATAAAAGCTAGCTACTAAACATCTTATAACTAGTATAACTCTTAATAGTGAAGTTATAAATTACCTACTGCTGGTTACTAAAATAAAAGGGGATGTAGCCAGAGACTACCACTGGAAAAGTCTGTCTATCTCTGCCTCACTGCCTCTGGTCTTTAAGGATTTGATTAGTTTTTCCGCTTACTGACTCACAGTGTTGCATTCTGCCTATACTCCAGAGCTATCTAAGGCTTGTGATTCCAAAATGAATGATAAATTCATTTACTGAATAAAGTAACACTGTTTTCTCAGCATAAAGTCCTAAAATACTTCCAAAGCTCTAATATTTCACTAAGCTTGGCCATTGAGGCTAAAATTTATTAGTCAAAACAGAAAACTTTCTCATCAGATCCCATCTATTTCATTAGCTGTGATATATAGTGTCTCCCAATGTCTAATTATTAACTAGGAAGTGTAAGTAAATCACTATCAGCATTAAGCCCTGATGTGTGAAGACAGAGTAAGAATTAAGCAATTCCAACACTAAAAGCCTTTCTTCTATTTGAGTCAGGGTTCTCTTTCCTTCCTTCCCCACTTCCCATAATAAAGCAGACAAAAGGTGTTTCTAAAACGAACTCTATACAAAGGTCTAGGTGAGTTCACTAGCTCTGTGCAAAAAGGGGCAATGATCTCTGTGGGTCTTATTGTAATAAGGAAAGTAATTATGGCTTAGGACCCCTGCTTACTATCTCATTCAGGATACTCCAATGCTAACTTCTCTTTTTAAGGGCCTAAAATGTTGTGTTTATATTGTAAAAGAGGTAGAGAGAAATCATTCATAGTCATAAATTCATAACATTCCATTAGCAGGACTTCCAGAACTTATTCTTCAAGTTATATCCTATAACTAGAAGACAAACTGGAACAAAAATAAAGAAGTTTCTCATCTGAAATAATTTGCTTTGGGAACTAGTAGCTATATTTGTCTTCTCATATAGGTTTACAATCTCAGAGAAGAGGGAACTTGCATCATTCTGGGCTTTAATCAGATAGGCACTCCCAAGATCATTCTGGTTAATACAGGGAAATAAATGCCTTTAAGAAATCTTTCAGGTGTTTGTAAAGGAATATTCTGTTGCTAATGAGCACATGTGATATTATTAAAAACTAAACTGGGTTGTATTTTAATATTAGAGATTTCTTTTTGCTTCACTTTCTCTACTTAAATTTTGATAAGGTCATTGAGACAATCCTCCTCCCTCCTCTGAACATGTGTCAGAAGACTATGCAAATCAGATGAACACTTACAAAAAGATACTACTCTAGGTTATGCTACAAAGCAAGATGTAATGTACATGAAATGGGATCTAACAAGATCATAGAAATGCAGAGGGATGCACTAACCCTCTGATTCCATCATATTGTTTGTTGAAGGATGCTCTCACACAGGATTCAAACACTAGACCTTGGTAGTTAACTCTCCAGGAAGAGAACTTTCAACTAACTCTTAGCATTGTTAAGCATTATTTTCAAATGACAGTTAACTTATAAGAACAACACACTAATATTTAATACTAAGGAACTATACTTAATTTAATGTAATTGGTAGAGTTCTATGATTCTTGAGGAGCATCAAATTCTTCATTAAAAGATTTCCAGAAGCCTGTGTTTAATTTACATGTAACCAGCTGACAACTTATCAATGTTTATTAAGTAGTAACAAGGATGTTTTGGCCACATATTTGCTTAGCAAACTCCTTGTATATTATTTGTTTGAAAAAGTTTCCTCAACAGCTTCCAGTCAACTCTTCACTGGCTTATTCCATGAAATACCATATGCTTTAGTTTTGCCTTTGTTGTAGGCTTTTTTTTTTTTAAGTTAAGTGAAGTCATGCTCTGATGCTTCTCAAAGCAAGAAAACCGGAAGAAATGAGGGACCACTCATGTGTACCTTCCCTCTCAGCTGCTATTTGATGAAGTTTCCGGGCCCTGCATTTAAAGTGTGACTTTGGGCCTTCCGTCCTGTGCAGACCGCATTACAGTAAGCACAGGCTATCGATCAAATGCCAATACTGATGCGCCATTTGGATCTGAAAGTTGACAGACCTACAAATGGCAGAATTTTCTATAAAGATTTTTTTAAGGAGACATTGCACCAAAAACAAAACCACACACATATCAAGCAGAATTTTTCAGCAATATGACTATTAGTACTAAATTCTTAAGGTCACACACACACATATGTAGAGAGAGAAAGGGGGGAGGGGAGGTTGCTTGGTTTGGTTATTTGGGATTTTTAAAAATATGACCACTGTGGCAAAAGTCTGACTGATTAGTCAGGGTCCAAGCTATTTTTCAATCACAATCACAGTCATTCAAGTCTATGTACTGTATATGGCAACTTTTAAAAAATTATTATAAAGGTCTTTCTATTCATAATAGGTTTCAATAAACTTTTAAGACACACTACTTAGACCTCCCAAATGACAGAATTACTTGAAAACAACCTTAAAAAATTAGATGTTCTCAACAACAAAAATTTGCTTTTTCCAACACCTCATTTAAGGAGAGGTTTCAAATCAAACTTCATAATGCTGTTAACTATCAACTGGAACGATAGGAAAGATACATGACAACAATAAGAACGCTACTGCCATTAACCTTAGGAATGGCTTGAAAACATCTCTTATTCACACAAAAATCTAAACGCATCCAATTAAAGCAACCTGATCAACTGTCCATATTAATCACTCACCAATTTAATTAAAGTAAACCATCTTGTCAGAAAGCTTGCCTTTTCTCTATTTCTCAACATTATTGACTCTTAATAGTTCACTGGATTAGTAATTACTTGTTTATGGCATTATCAAATGCCTGGGAGACAAAAAACCAGCATGTGACCAAGGACAGTCATAGACATGTCCTGACAGCAAATCAGAGGAAAAATTTAACCCATCAAACTGGGCACCAGAAGAGCAAAACCTATTATGCTTTTCTCTACTCTGCCAGTTCAATACAAAATGATGGGAATAGCCAGTACAAAACTAAATAGAGCCAGGAGCAACATGTGAAAGCGTAATGAGCCCTCAGAAATCCAAGCATCTATTTGTATACACCTCAGTTCAATTGATTTCTATGAGCTATAAACAAACTAGCTTAAGTTTTCTTACAGACTTCTGAAAAAAGAATGTTAGTAAAAGAAGATACTCTGTATGGTTTTAATGCCATAAGCTCTGGCAAATAACCTTCAAGAAAGCAAGTCTTATAACTGAATCAGAAAATCCTCTAATAAATAATAAAAGGAAAGCAGATGGTTATGTAGGTCACGTGGATAGAACACAGTTTATATTTAAAGAAATTCATTTACAAAATTGTGAGGGAGCATATAGGAATTAACAGAATATTCCCTCCTTCCCCACAAAAGTTTATAAAAATTCTTGATTGTCTGTAGGCAGGTCTAAATGTCCTCAGGGAAGAGTTTTGTTACTAACAAAAAAGCAGGCTAACCCCGAGAGTAAGATAATTCCTTTTGGAGTGTAAGATCAATAGAACCCTTTCAGTAAGCGAACATTTCATTTCCCTTTATCAAATCTTCATCATCCAGTATATATCAAACTACTAGCCATCACAAAACTGCAGAACTAATTTTTAATTAAAAATATCCATTGACATCAGCTTATTAAATTGGTACTCATCTAAAGGATAAACTTATATATAGGTTCTAAGTAAATTAAACTCAGCTATTTAAAAACTAAGTGTCACCATGTTATCATGAAGTCTCTTTCTATCTTAAAGAAGGCAAATTTAAGAAATACTTTTTGTGGATTTCCAAAAAAGACGATTTTATGTTGTTTAAAATTGCAGTAAAGTCTCTTAGCAGGGAGTGGAGCTGTTAGGACATTTGCACAATTTCATCTGACACCCAAATTAACAAAGTATGCCTCTGAAACCTTACAGTGAAATATTAAAATTAAATGTAATTATAATCTCTCTAAAAAACACAAGGATTCAAAAAGTCTGGGCCTTAAGTTTGGTCAAAAAAGAAGTGAATTTGTAATGTGTATTATATACGCCATACAAGGTCTTCGTTGTGACCATATGAAAAACAAAAATGAAACCTCACAGCCCATTGTAATACACTGTACCACTTCTGAATGCAATACTTAGCTCTGGCTTACTACTCTGACAAATAAAGGAAAACACTTATGAAACCAATTTAATTGGGAGGTGACAGAAAACATACAGCCATTTTCTTTAGCCTTATCATTGAATTGGCTTCAGCTCCAATCTCTGGCAAATCCCACTCAACAGAAAAAATTAACCAGGTCAGCAGAACAGGTGCTATGTTGTGTCTGTCAAGAGCCTGGCATCCCCACAATTACTTGCACACAATGAAGCAGTAATCTTTACAGATCATCTCTCCCAAGAAGCATTTTGGGGAGGGGGAGCAGAGCTGAAGGGAGGGGGCAAAAGGGGAAAGGAAAGAAGGAGTAGGAGGCAAACAGAAAAAAGCAAGAAAGGAAAATGAATGTGCAGCTGCCTTGCGGCTCAGCAGATGTCGGTGTGTGATGTACGAGGCTAGGATAAGCTGTCGTAGCCTGCTGCCAAAGAGTGGTAAGTGATTAAAGCCTGCACAGTTCTAAGCACCATATTTAGAGTCTGCGGGGTTTCAAGACTTGCACCCATTCCTTGCTGTGCTGCCAGATGTTGGCAACTGGTCTTGTTCCTACTGACTGTGCACGGATGGCAGCAGTTGGTACAGCAGCAAAGCAATCTGGAATGCTTCCGGAGATGCTGTACATTAACAAGTGTCACCCATCATTCACCTTTACAGAAGGCTGAAACAACTCCAATTTGCTGCCACTTCCCTCTTGGGAAACAGCCAAGATAAAGTTGTGCCTGGCAGCCCCATTTGTTTTACTCAGGTGTTTCGGCTGCCTCACTGACCTCTATTAGTTTAAGTTTTAATTTAGATTAACCCCAGCACCCCAATTAACCAGCAAGGGGAAAAGCTAAGATGTGACTCGTCATAACTCTGAAATCAGAATTTATCGAAGTTAAAATTATTAGTCAGGATGAAGGGCCAATCAACTAATGCTATTTCTCTTTAAATGTCTCTTCAGGCCAAAAAAAAAAAAAAACTGTCAGAGCCTAAGGACTGCCTGTGGAAACGTCTTCTCTCTAGTAATTTCAGTTTGTTTTATTAAGCCCATTTAATTTATGATGCACTTTCTATCTAACAACACACACTTGAATTAATGGGGATTGGAACATTTCTGATTGTCTCCCGTGATCTCACACAATTATCCAGCATTAATATCCCAGATCATGCCATTCTGTAGACACTCCAGAACAGAATAGAGTTCCCTATTCAGCTGAAAAGAGAATACAAGGAAGAAAAAAAAGAGAAAAGAAAAAAAGAATCAGGAACTCTGAGAACACCTGAGGCCTTACCAATCCCTCTTAGCAAGCCCCTTCACCATTGCTCTTAAGATTCATGTACATTTATGATTTTATAAAAGAATGCTACGGAGTAAATGGAATGAGAGAGTAATGGGAACTATTCCCCTCCTCCCCCCACTACAGAGCAAAGGCAGAAGAATCCCTTGATAGAACTGGTTTATTCTTTGGGTTCCACAATATTTACCTACTTTCTAGGGAAAATGCTTTTTGGAATCTTTGTATTTTAATAAGTGTAGTCATTGGTCATACCTGCAACAAGCAGTTTTAAGCTTTTTAGCTAAACCTCCTCACCCACCTCAGAATTCTACAAGGGAAAAACCCTTGATAAAAATCAACTCTCTCAATTCTGACTAGCCCTCCAATCATCCTTTGAACTAGGAAAGGTATGACCTGAAGACAATAGGGAAAATGCTAAAGTCCATTCAACAAGAAACATGGCACATCAAGAAAACCAATATTATAGTAAATAAACTTTACTCCTGCAAAGCAGCTTGAACATTAAAAACCTCTTAATACAATAGTCATCAATAACACCACAATCGAATACAAATTTCAGAAATGAGGGTTCAAGAGGAAAAGAGTGTGAGATGTGGCTGCAAATGAAGACATTTACACATCTAGAGACTCCATCTTTACACATTTTACTAGGATTACTATATGATCTTAGAAGTTAGGCAGATGTTTTCATTTCTAATCTAATCAATGATGGTAGATACATAGAAGACATTCAATAGACTCACTGAATTGATCAGAATAGACAAGTAAAAACATCCAAGACTCGAGTCTGAATATATAATAGAGCTGGGACTACATTCAGGGTGGAGTGTTAAGATGCCAGGCCCGAGTCTATATCCTAACAACACAAAATCAAATAACTAAAAAATAATCACATTATCACAAAGTAGCTGGGAAAGAACAATCTCCTTCTCCCCCCAGAGAGTTGAAAGTGTTCCATGTGCATAATTTGCTGTATAGTAAACAAATCCAAATGAGGCAGGCATAGTGGTTTTCATATTATAAAGGGGAAACTCACCAAATCAATACACACAGGATGCAAATCCTCAACCCAAAGGTCTCATTGCCAGTACAATACAAACTGGTACTTTTCTCAAAACTCTAAAACACATGCTGAAATGAAAGATTCTAAAAAACATACCTGGTGATAAAAATCATCATCATCAAAGATCTCTTCATCCAAGTCCTTCAGGTGAGCATTGGCAGGGACTTCAGGCAATATTTCCTGCATCAGCAAAGAGAAGGGGAAAGAATGGGTGTAGATTTTTGAATTTGTATTTCTCTTATTAATAGTGATATATAGCTCCGCTCCCTTCCCCCATGATTGCTAGTAGGCTCAATTTCTTCTTTTTGAAAACTATTAAAAGTTTTTTGACCAATTACCTACTGGGGAATGGCTCTTGGGCTTGTTCATTCTAAATTTAGCTTAAGATGGCAGACTTTTAGCAAACATATCTGATTAGATTTTTACAATTCTGAGGATTCATCATGTATCCATCAAATTGGCAAATAGTCAATGTTGGAATGGCTATGGGATAACAGATACTATAGACAGAATTGTGAATTGATCCAACCACTTTAAAAAACAATTTGAAATTCTTCAAGAAAAGTGGCCAAAATACCCTTTGACTGAACAATCCTTACTATTGGTCACATATCCCAAGGAGGTCAAAGACTGAAAGGCTCAATATTCATAGCAAGATTTTTAACAGCAACAAAAAAATTACAAAGAAAAATGGGTGCCCATCAATAAAGGAATGACTGTACAAATTGTGGCATATTAATACAAATCTGTGATTTCATAAATGCATTCAGCAACCAAGATTACAAACCCCATCTATGTCTGTGTATCCTGTGGTAATATGAATGTGATGTTTTTGGACATGAACAATTTGGGAATGTTTTATTTGATTATGAGTATTTGTTTGAAAAAGTTTTGTTTTCTTTTTATCTTTTAAATTGGGAAGGGTAAGGAGAGAAAATGAATACTTGTTAAATAAAAAATAAAATAAAATGAGAGATGAAAAATAATGTGAATGGAATAGAATACTATAAAAAAAAAGAGTTTGCATCACACTCAGGAACAGTGTAGAGCCTCCAAGACAAGATCTGTAACCACTTAAAAGAGTTTGATATAACCAAACGTACAGGAAAAACCAAGTGGATGAAAAATGCTTAGTGCCCAGATATACAGTTAGGAAAATAATCTCTTAAAAACAAAACATCTATTAGTACATATTGATTGTGGACAAAGAGATAATGAATTGAATTGGACCCAGAAACGAACAGGAGATTAGAATGTATTGCCTTTGGGAAAATGCAAAGTGCTTTAATGATTTCCAGCAACTTCTCCTTGAAACAAAGACCCACCTTTTTAATATCAATATTCTTTCTGTGTTGCTTGTGTGTGTTCTTCAGTCTTGAAGAGGACCATGACATCAGGAAGATGATGACATGACTTGCAACTGAACTGGATTTGATTGAGGGAGGGCTATGTAAAGACACAAATCTCACTTTCTCCTCCAGAGTCAACTGGGTCTAGTGGCCAGATATAGATCAGGACAACTGGAGACAGACCAGTTCCTGTGTTGCTATATGGCTCTGAGTCTTGCAGCATGATAGTTTCCCAAAAAATGTTATCATACATGATGCAATGGCTAGATGAGGGAATGTGAGCAGAATGCAACACACACCAAACAAGGAATTAAGAACTGGAGGAAAAGATGTCATCAAAATATTACCAAAAAAGAAGATAGTTTGGTCTGTGGTGAGAGTGAGGGAAAACTGAAAACAGTCCAGTAGCTCTCTCACAACGTCAAGAGAAATCAAGGAAGGTCCCTAGCATATTGAGTAGACTTTCATGCCAAACTTATGAACATATGAGTCAAAGAGAGGCAGGCATGGATGGAGAGAATACCTACACTGATGAGATTACAAATCCATCTGAGTAGTAAAGACAAGGAATACAGAGGAACTTTGGAAGGCTTGTGTGAACTGATGCTGACCACAATAATGTAAAGGAATACTTTTAAAAGCCATCAGAATTCAGATTAATACAATCTTCATTCTAGAGGGCTGATGACAAAACATATTTCTATCACCATTTTCATAATTGACTCCTTAAATTTTGCAAAGCATTTTACATAATTTTTTTCATTTGCTTCTTGAAAGAGAAGCAATTGACTATGGATATAGAATGTGGCATAAGATGTCAGACATTGCTAATGTGTATTTTGCTTAACTATTTTTATTATAAAGAAAGGTTCTACTGGGGCAGAGGGATGTAGTTATTGAGAAGTGACTGTGTGTGTATGTATGTTTATACACATATATATATAATATATAATCAATATCACTTCCTAAAAAAGAAGTGGGGGAAACATGAATGTAACAGAATATTACTATACTGTAAAAAAAATAAATATGATGACTACAAAGAAGCATGGAAAGACTTCCATGAAATGACGCTGAGTGAAGTAAGCAGAGCCAAGAAAATAATATATACAATGCCTATCACCATGTAAATGGAAAGAACAACCACACATATAATAAAATCCAAAGGCGAATGCTGCAAAATGATGATAAACAAAAATGGCTCCAAAGAAAAAATACCTTCCTCCTCTACTCCTACCCTTTCTGCAGAAGTGGCAGATTTATGGATGTGAAATAAAATACTGCACGTATTTTGGGTTTGTTTTTTAATGTACTGACTTTTTTTTTCCTATTGAAAATTTTTCTGTTATATGGGATGGCTCTCTGGGATAGGGGCAGGGATAAATTTAAATAATGTAAAAAATGGGAGAAATTTAAATTATGTAAAAACAAAATAAGTAAATAAAAATTATTTTTAAAACGTACTGGAGGGAGAGACATGCTATAATGAATTTAATAAAGAAGACTGGGCACTTTTTGTCTATGGAATCATTCCTGAATACAGTGAAAGCACTATATTAAGACAATCTATAACCCCAAATTTTCTCTCTCACAAACTCTCTTTTAAAATGTAAATTCACAAGGGGGCAGACATCTACCTATTAGATTTGCTCAATGGATGTTGAGCATAAATATATTTAAATCATAAAAATATTTAATGATCCCAACTTTAGCCTCTTTTCTCTAGGAGTGATTCCCAAACACTGGCTCTTTGCTGGCAATAGTCCAAGGCAAATACTCAGTGGCAAAACATACTGCCAATATTCTTTACTTTCTAAAATCTCTAAAAAATCTAAATCTCCAAAAATCTCTTAAAAAACTAAGTCACTAGCCTTCTCTCTGCAACTTCCTTTTGCTCCCTTCCCCTTCTTTGTCTATGTCCCCCTTGCTTTATCTTTACCACTCAAGTCACTGAGAGCCCCACACTATACTAAGAATGGTGGTAGCACAGTCCAAGATAAAGAATCTAAATATTTTACTGGTTCACAAGATACTGTGGGATGGAGAACACAGTTCTAAAGTGATTACAATTTCAGGAAAAGCCTTTGAGACACACAGGCAACAGTTCTGATCCATCACAAATCAGAAATTTCTATAGAAGTTATTTTACAGGATCGATCAAAAGCCTGGATCCCTACTGCTTCACATCTCCTGGCCTCAAACCAAACTCAAAACTAAGAGCTTCAACATGAGGTTTTTAGGCTCCCATATTTCAGCTGACCCATTAAAATTTTTTTTTCCATCCTCATACTCTTCTCTTTCTCAATTATCTATTCAGTTGGTTTTTCCACTCTAGACTTCTCTTACAAGTTGACTTTCTGTGGATAATGATATCCACAAGAACCTGCTCAGCTTTTCAGTTAATTAACCACACAGACATTGTTCTCCATAAGCTGCTGCCATCACAGAGCTCTTACCAGCTGCCCTGGCAAACTCTCGGGAACCGGTTCAGCTACTGGTTCAGCTCTGCCAAGCACTCGGTACACAGAGCGCTTCGTCTGTGTCCTTCGGAGTAATCTCTCTTTGTCCATCAGAATATGGTCAATCTGAGTCAAGACTGAGCGCTCAAAGGCACCAAAACCCTGCAAGCAAACAAAATTAGCCAGTGTCAGATAATGTACAAGTCTATGTTTTCATGTCAGCAGAGGGAGAAGCAGCTGTATTTATTGTTTAGAACTACATCTGGGGGTAGCTGGTTCTTTAAAAATCAACTTCAGAAAGACCCAAAGCTTTTTAATGGACTGGTCAACACCCTCTCTTTGGCAGACAACTTTTTCTTTAATAATAAAGAATGAATCATTCCTATAGTGTTTTTCATTTTCAGCAAATTTGATTTCTAGAGATCTAGTATTTCTAAGTAAAAAAAGTCTTGTGCCTGTGGTGGTTACAGCTCAGGACCAAGGAAGTGATAAGGACTAAAGGGGAGGGAGGAGTTTTAAGGACTATGAAACCAACCCAATGTCTTGTATCTGCAAGGAAGGCAGTTAGTGGAATTCTTGATCAGTCATAATGTGATTTTTTTCATCCAAGATAGTAAAAATACCAGTTTCCTCAAACCAATTTTGCCCTACCCTAACCTAAGGCAACATGTGCCCAGGTACATGCACATGCATTCCATACCAACCCCCAACACACATACTTGCCTTGCCCAGCTTGCCAGAGGCCAACCTGGTTTTGTCATGCCATTTCTGAAGTGTGCGGTTTCTATAGGCTGTGAAATTGGCAAAGCGCTTTGCCATGAAGCCTGGATAGTCATCCATCTCCAGCTTCCTCTTGGGAGGGCCTCTCCTCTGCTGGCACTCCCCTACCATGCCCTCTTCTTCCTCACTAGGAAAAACAAGGAGATTGGCCCATTGTTGAAAGAAATCATCTAGTGAGTCAGGGGAGAATTCCAGAGAGGTAAGACCGAGAGCTCAATAGCCTGCCAATTCAGCTTACTTCTTACGTAGAGCACAAGTAGAGAGAACAAGTGAAGTCTCTCTGGCGGATGGGGGGTTAAACAATAATTGTGATGGGAAAAGGATACGAGGCAGGAGCTATTTCATACTTGTAAGATGTCCAGAGAGTAAGCCAAGCAAACTACAACTTGGGATGTTTAGTGGCCCACAAGCTCAATTTGAGCCAGCAGCAGTATGACAGTCAAAAAATCTAATGTCATGCTAGACTTCATTAAGAGAAGTTGAATGGTTTAACAAACACATAAAAGAATGTTCCAAATCACTAATAACAAGGGAAATGCAAATGACAACAACCCTGATGTTTCGTCTCACATCCAGAAAATTGGCAAAGATGACAAAAGACAGGAATAGGCAGTGTCGGAGGGGTTTTGGAAACACTGACATACTAATCCATCGCTGGTGGAGGTGTAAATCAGTGCAATCATTTTAAAAAGCAATTGGGGAAATAAAGTGACCAATATGACCATATTCTTTGTTTCAGAGATTCCACAACTAAAATACACCCTGATGAAAGTCACTGATAAAAAGAAGGGTGATAAAGAAGAATCACTGATAAGATTATTTAAAAAAAAAAAAAGAACATACTAAAAGTATTTATGGCTGCACTTTTTTTGTGGTAGCAAATAGCTAGAAACAAAGAAGCACCAATCGAATGGGGAATGGGCTAAATAAACTGTGGTATATGAATGTAAGGGAATATTACTGTGCTGTAAGAAAGGATGAATATGATGAATACAGAGAGGCCATGGAAAGACTTACAGGAATTGATGATGCAAAATGAATTAAGCAGAACCAATGACTATAATAATGTAAGTGGAAAGGGCAACCACAAAACAATAAAAAAATTAATGTCGCAAAATTACAAATTATATGGCCACCAAGAAAAATCAGGAAAAAAAGATGTTCCCCCAACTCTTTGGCAGAAAACAGAGGTCCATGGCAGTGGAACACTATATATATATATATATATATATATATATATATATTTCCCCCTCTTTTTTGGGGGTGGGGTATACTGATTGTTTCTGATGATTTTTTCTCCTCTTCCTCCTCTTTTTCTTACTTTCTTTATAAAAAATTCTCGGGCAGAGTAGAAACAGGACTTCCTTGAGGCTCAGGCTGCCATCAACTTCAATTCATGTAAGAGGTGACTCTGAACAAACTTTGGAGCTATAGAACCCACAAAATGACACAGAGAAGCTAACCTCCTGCTGAGAACACCCTGGCAGGCCAATAGCAATCAGCCAGCCCAGCACTCTGGGAGCCAACCCTGGCCCCACACACGGCCCCCCAGGGTGAGCCTGACCAGCCGCCAGCTGGAGGGACGTCAGATCACCAGTTGCTGTGTCAGTTTCCATAATTATCAACCCATAGATGCTAAGGACAAAGTGAGAGGTCAGTGCAGTGTGGACTTTGGGATCCAGTAGTTTGGGAGTACGGTTGGCCTATATCCCCTTGGAGGGAGAAGCCGCTGAGGCACCACGGCTGAGCAGCTGACCCCACGTGGCAGCTTCAGCTCCTGGCCTGTAGACTGTTGGGGGACCAAGCAACCAGCCTGAGAGGTAATCGCTCTAGCTTTAACCTGCTTGGAGCTGGATTGCAGTCTAGGGTGGAGGTGCTGGGGTGTGTGACCAGCTTGCCAGAGCGTGTAGAGGGTTCAAAAATGGCACCCAAGTAATATCTTTGGCAGCTGAGAAAACCCCAGTGTTTGGGATGAAGCTCCCCTGTCTGGCTGCAGAGTCCTACTGTGGCAAAAAGCCCAAAAGTCAAGTAATGGAGTGGCAACACGAGCGGGCAAAGGAAGCAAACTAAACAGAACAATCCAACTTTACACTCCTATTCTGAGGACAAAAAGGATCAAAGCATGGAACAGGAGGAAGACAGTGAAGTCAGAACTCCTGCACCAAAAGCTTCCAAGAAAAATAACAGCTGGGTACAGGCCATAGAGGACCTTAAGAAGAATTTTTAAACCAAATAAGAGAAGTGGAGGAAAAATTGGGAAGAGAAATGAGAACGATGTAAGAAAATTATGAAATGAGAGTCAACAACCTGACTGAATAAAATAACACCTTAAAAAATAGACTAATTCAAAAGGCAAAAGTGTCTCAAAAAGGCAATGAGGAGAAGAATGCCTTAGAAAGCTGGATTTGCCAGATGGAAAAAGAATCTCAAAAGCTTACTGAAGAGAATCATTCGTTCAGAATTAGACTGGAGCAAATGGAAGCTAGCGACTTTATGAGAAATCAAGATATTATGAAACAGATCCAAACAAACGAAAAAATAATGTGAAATTTGTGAAAAATGTGAAATATCTCATGGGAAAAAACACTGTCCTGGAAAATAGATCCAGGAGAGATAATTTTAAAATTATTGGACTACCTGAAAGCCATAATCACAAAAAAAACCTAGAAATCATCCTTCAAGAAATTCTCAAGGAAAACTGCCCTGATGTTTTAGAACCAGAGGGCAAAATACAGGTTGAAAGAATCCACTGATCACCTCCTGAGAAAGGTCTCAAAAGGAAAACTCCTAGGAATATTACAGTCAAGTTGCAAAATTCCCAGATCAAAGAGAAAATATTACAAACATCCAGGAAGAAACAATTTCAATATTGAGGAAACACAATCAGGATGACACAGGATCTGGCAGCTTCTACACTGAGGGACTAAAGGGCTTGGAATATGATATTCCAGAGGGCAAAGGAGCTGGGATTAAAACCAAGAATCACCTACCCAGCAAAACTGAGTATCATGTTTCAGGGGAAAATATGGTCATTCAGTCGAATAGAGGACTTTCAAGCATTCTTGCTGAAAAAACCAGACCAGAGTTGAATAGAAAATCTGACATTCAGATACAAGAAACAAGAGAAGCATGAGAAGGTAAACAGGGAAAAGAAATCATAAGGAACTTATCAAAGTTTATTTACATTCCTACATGGAAAAACAATAATTGTAACTTATGCAACTTTTCAGTGTGAGAATAATTGAAGGGAACAGAAATGTATATAAATATATATGTCTATATAGGAGGGTATATGGGCATATGAATACATATGTGAATGTGTGTATATATGTGTACAGGTATACATAGAAAGAGGGCACAGGACCAATTTAATGGGAAGGAATGATACTTAAAAGGTGAAATTAAGAGGTGAGAGAGGAATATAATGAGGAGATGGGGAGAGACAGAATGGGGTAAACTATCTCATATAGAAGAGGCAAGGGAAAATGGTTACAATGGAGGGGAAGAACAGGAAGGCAAAAGGGAAATGAGTCAACTTTATTCTTATTGAATTTGGTTAAGGGAGGGAATGACATACACACTAAATAGGGCATCTCACCCTACAGGATGAGTAGGGAGGAAGAGGATGAGAGGGGGGATGATGGAAGGGAGGGTTGCCTGCGGGGGAGGGAAGTTGGAAGCATCCACTTCTGTAAAGGGACAGGATCAAAGTAGAGAATAGAACAAGTGGGAGGTGGATAGGAGGGAGGGAAATATAGTCAGTCTTTTACAACATATCCACTATGGAAATGTTTTGCATAGCTACACATGTACAACCTATATTGAATTGCTTATCTTCCTAGTAAGGGTGGGTGACAAGGGAGGAAGAGAATGAATCTAGAATTCAAAGTTTTAAAATCAAATATTTTAAAATATATATATATATGTATATATATACATATATATATATATATATATATATATGTTATCAATATTATTTTACATGTAACTGGGAAATAAGATATACAGGCACTGGGGCATAGAGATCCACCGTGCCCTACTGGAAAGTTGGAGGGGGTATGGGAGAAGATATGGGAGAGAGCAGATTGGAGGAGGGGATATCCAGTGGGATTGCTATGTTGGGGTGGTGGGTAGGGGAAAAATGGGGAGCAAATTTGTAACTCAAAATCTTGCAGATATGAATGATGTAAACTAGAAGTTAATAAAGCATTTGATTAAATAAAAAAAAGAAAAAAATTCTTTCTCTCTGGAAAGGGGGAGGGCTGCAGGGAGAAATTCAGGTTATGTTAAAACAAAAGATAATATAGGGGTAAATAAATTTTTGGTCAGGTCTAGTTGGACTAGATAAACTTCTGAAGCCCCTTTCAACTAGGCCCTCCTGTTTAAAGGTCATGCTCAGACAGGGTTACAGAATACCCAAAAAAGCAGTTTGGTTTGGTTATTTCTATGATGTTATGCTCACAAATATAAAAAGAAAAGCAAGCTATCTGTCTTTGTGGTCTAAAATAGGTGAATTTCAGAAAATTAACTAGAGATGTGATGCAGTGCTGAGCCTGGAGCCAGGAAACTCATCTTCCTGAATTCAAGTCTGGCCTCAGACACTTACTAGCTGTGTGATCCTGGGCAAATCACTTTATCTTATTTGTCTCAGTTCCTCATCTGTAAAATGAGCTGAAGAGAGACCACTGAGGCAGCCACGGCGCGAGGAAGGCAGGACTGCAAAGGACCAAGGGGCCACCACTACCATGAGTCTTTTAAACAAGCCCAAGAGCAAGATGACCCCTGAGGAACTGCAGAAGCGGGAAGA
Source organism: Petaurus breviceps papuanus (assembly GCF_028583685.1). Lineage (NCBI taxonomy): Eukaryota > Metazoa > Chordata > Mammalia > Diprotodontia > Petauridae > Petaurus > Petaurus breviceps. Next base: position 4,745,431 of record NW_027187398.1, on the reverse strand, counting down.
GGAGGAGTTCAACAGTGGGCCCCTGTCAGTGCTCACCCAGTCGGTGAAGAACAACACCCAGGTTCTCATCAACTGCCGCAACAAGAAGAAACTTTTGGGCCGAGTGAAGGCCTTTGACAGGCACTACAACATGGTCTTGGAGAACGTAAGAGATGTGGACGGAGGTACCCAAAAGTGGCAAAGGCAAGACAAAGTAGAAATCAGTGAACAAAGATCGTTACATTTCCAAGATGTTCCTGAGGGGGGATTCAGTAATTGTGGTTCTCAGGAACCCACTAATTGCTGGCAAGTAGTAGAGCCAGAACCCCGCTTCCCATCCCAACACTTGGCTCAGCCTAATAAGGCTGAGGGATCCACTAGCTTTATCTTTTGTGAATAAAACCTTCCTTTTTTTTCTTCTCCCCCACAAAAAAAAAATAATGAGCTGAAGAAGGAAATGGCAAACCATTCCAGTATCTCTGCCAAGAAAATTCCAAATGGGGCAGAGCCAAGATGGCAGAGTAGAAGCAGGAAATACTGTGAGCTCCTGCTACAACCACCTTCAATATCTATAAAATATGACTCTAAACAAATTTTAGAGCTACAACACCCACAAAGTGACAGAGAGAAACAAATCTCCTGCTGAAGGCAGCCAGCAGGCTGACAGGAAGGGTCTATTGCCCTGAGCTGGGAGCTGAGCACAGTCCCGCATGAGCTGCTCTGAGCCCACACCGGCCCTGACCAGCAGCCCAGACCTTCCGAAGCAGATTTCAGGAGACTGAATCACCAGCAGCTGTGGTGGTTTCCAGACTTCTCAACCCATAAACTCCAAAGAGAAAGTAAAAGGTCAGTGAAGAACTCTGTTGGAACTGGGTGACAGAAGAGCACCATCCAGCCCTTGCCCCTGGTGCGAGAGGTGGTGGAGGTACAGTGGCAGGTGGCTGCCTCAGGAGCTCCTGGCCTGTAGATCATAGGGGGGTCAAGAGACCATTCAGAGGGTAACTGACCTGCTTGGATCTGGGTCACAGTCTTGGGTGGTGGTCCTGGGATGTGTGGCCAGTGTGACAGAGCTTGTGGTGGCTGGAGAGACACCCTCTTCAGACTTCTGACAACATTTGTAAAAACCCCAGCGATTTGGGACAAAGCTCCCCGCTCTGGAAGCAGAGTTCTACCACAGCAAAGAACTCAAAAGTCAAATAATTGGCTGGCAAGATGAGCAAGCAGAGAAAGCACAATCAGACCATAAAATCCTTTTTTGGGGACAAAAAGGATCAAAACATGGAACCAGAAGAAGTCAACAAAGGCAAAACTCCTGCATCAAAAGCTTCCAAGAAAAATATGAATTGGTTACAGGCCATGGAGGAGCTCAAGAAGGATTTTGAAAATCAAGTAAGAGAAGTGGAGGAAAAATTGGGAAGAGAAATGCGAATGATGGAAGAAAATCATGAAAAGAGAGTCAACAGCCTGCTAAAGGAGACCCAAAAAAATACTGAAGAAAAATAACACCTTAAAAAATAGATTAACTTGGGGCGGCTAGGTGGTGCAGTGAATAGAGTACTGGCCCTAGAGTCAGGAGGACCTGAGTTCAAATGTGGCCTCAGACACTTAACTCAAAAACTAGCCATGTGAATTTAGGCAAGTCACTTAATCCCAATCGCCCTCCAAAAAGCAAAAAACAAAACAAAACAAAAAATCAACTAACCAAACAAAAAAAAGCACAAGACTAATGGCAAAATGGCAAATGGCAAGAGGCCCAAAAAACCAAAGAAGAGAAGAACGCCTTAAAAAGCTGAATTTACCAGATGGAAAAGGAATTTCAAAAACTCACTGAAGAGAATAATTCCTTCAAAATTAGATTGGAGCAAATGGAAGCTAATGACTTTATGAGAAATCAAGATACTATTAAAGAGATCCAAACAAATGAAAAAATAGAAGGCAATGTGAAATATCTCATTGAAAAAACCACTGACCTAGAAAATAGATCCAGGAGAGATAATCTAAAAATGAATGGACTACCTGAAAGCCATGATCAAAAAAAAGGACCTAGAAATCATCCTTCAAGAAATTCTCAAGGAAAATTGCCCTGATATGCTAGAACCAGTGGGCAAAACAGAAATTGAAATAATGCACCAATCACCTCTTGAAAAAGATCCCCAAAAGAAAACTTCTAGGAATATCATAGCCAAATTCCAAAGTTCCCAGATCAAGGAGAAAATATTATAAGCAGACAGGAAGAAACAATCTGAGTACTGTGGAAACACAATCAGGATAACACAAGATCTAGCAGCTTCTACATTAAAGGACAGAAGGGCTTAGAATATGATATTCCAGAGGTCAAAGGAGCTAGGATTAAAACCAAGAATCACCTACCCAGCAAAACTGAGTATAATGCTTCAGGAGAAAATATGGTCATTCAATGAAATAGAGAACTTTCAAGCATTTTTTTTTTTAAAGCAATTGCGGTTAAGCAACTTGCTCAAGGTTACACGGCCAGCTATTTTGTGTGGGTGCCAAGTATCTGAGGCCAGAACTGATCCTGGGTCTCACAATGCTGGGGCCGGCGCTCTTACTCACTGCGCCACCTAGCCGTCCCACTTTCAAGCATTCTTGATGAAAAAACCAGAGCTGAACAGAAAATTTGACTTTCAAATACAAGAAGCAAGAGAACGCAAACAAGAAAAAGAAATCATAAGGAACTTATTAAAGTTGAACTATTTACATTTCTATACGGAAAAATAATAACTGTAACTCATAAGATTTTTCTCAGTATGAGGAGAGTTGAAGGGAATATGTATGTGTATATATGTATACATAGATGTGTATAAATACATATGTGAGTGTGTGTATATATGTGTACATATATACATAGACAGAGGGCACAGGATCAGTTGAGTAGGAAGGGATGATATCTAAAAACATAAAATTAAGAGGTGAGAGAGGAATATAAGGAGAAAAGGAGATAGGAAGAGATAAAATAGGGTAAATTATCTCATATAAAAGAGGCAAGAGAAAACTTACAATGGAAGAGAAGAGCAGGAAGGTAAAAGGGAATGGATCAACCTTACTCTCATTGAATTTGGCTTAAGGAGGGAATAACACTCAATTGGGTATCTTACCCTACAGGAAAGTAGGGGGGAAGGGGATAAGAGGGGGGATGATAGAAGGGAGGGAAGATTGGGGGAAAGGGTAGTTAGAAGCACACACTTTTGAAAAGGGACAGGGTCAAAGTATAAAATAGAATAAGTGGGGGGTGGGATAGGATGGAGGGAAATATAGTTTTGTCTTTCACAATATATCTACTATGGAAACGTTTTGCATAACTACACATGTGCAACCTATATTGAACTGCTTATCTTCTCAATGGGGGTGGGTGAGGAAGGAAGAAGGGAAAGAATCTGGAAATCAAAGTTTTAAAAACAAACGTTTAAAAAAATTGTTTTTTACATGCAACTGGGAAATAAGATATACAGGCACTGGCGTATAGAAATCCATCTTGCCCTACTAGAAAGTTAAAGGGGGGATGATGGAGGATATAAAAGACAGCAGATTGGGGGAAGGGGTATTCAATAGGCTCGATATTTTGGGGTGGGGGTAGGGGAAAGATGGGAAGAAAATTTGTAACTCAAAATCTTGTGGAAATGAATGCTGAAAACTAAAGATAGATAGATAGATAGATAGATAGATAGATAGATAGATAGATAGACAGACAGACAGACAGACAGATAGACAGATAGATAGATAGACATACATACATACATACATACATAGAAAACCCCAAATGGGGTCATAAAGAGTCAGACACCACTGAAATGACTGTACAACAAACCAGAAATAGAAATAAATACGTGACAAAGGCTTTTAATAACATTAGTGAGTTAGATTATATCATTCATATATAGTCTTTTCTTCTTCATGTATAGTCATGCCTTTTTGAAATAATCTATTTCCTCATTTCTTACAACACTATAATAGTATTCCATTATATTCACGTATTACATTGCGATAGCTAATTATATCAGCACTTTTGTCCAAATGAAAATGTGGGACTGTTTTGACAGTCTAATTCAGGAGAGGGGACCAGCTCCTTCTCTTTTGAGCACCTTTATTACTATGTAGATGACCCTGTGCAAGTCATTTCCCATCTCTCGCTTGCTTCCTCACCAGCTGGATGAGAAAACCCTTCCAGTGCTAAACCTATGGCCTTATGATAAACGCAGGGAAAGGAAGAAAAAAGACAAGCATGAAGTGAGGAGCAGAGTAACATAAAGTTAGCTGAAAAGGAGCGATTCCTCTCTACATGATGGACATATGAGTGGAGTAGTTGTTGAAATAAAATCTTCTAGAAGAATTATCCCCCTCATGTTGAAAAAGATGGTAATTCAGATTCTACAGTAATGGACCACAGGGTACTTCACGATGCTAAATTAATCAGTCTTTTAAACAGCAAATATCTAAAATTAAAAATCCAATATGCTCTGTCCTGGTAAAGTCCTCTGTCATCCACACTTCTCAGGCTAATCTTGGGCAAGGCTTCTGCACATATTTGGAGACCATGAAGGTAAACAATTCCCCTAAGCATGCACATACTTTCCTGCTATAGGACCTGCTCTTTCCTCTTTCCTATGGTTATAAGGCCTGCCTTGCCAGCGTCCATCTTTCCCTTTCAGTTCTGGAACTCCCATCCTGGGGCCCAAGCTGCTTAGGCTAATGAGTGCTTTATGGGACCCACTATCTCTAGACATTCCAAACATATTTCACTTTACCATTGTACTGGCAGCTTAAACAAATCCTCCCTCCATTTCCAGCTCTGGAACCAGACTCTGTTTTGCTTTTTTATTTGCATCCCCAGTACCTGGGACACAGTACATGCTTAATAAATGCTTTTTCTTTCTTTCTTTCATTCATTCATTCGAATTTCTACTCTTCCTTTAAATCTGACTTCAGACACTACCCCATCCATGAAAAGTCTTCTTTGATCTCCTATAATGAGTCCCCATGCCTACCAAACTCATTCTCCACACTGCTTATTAAAAGTACTCCCAGAAGACTTATATGAATTGATACAAAGTGAAGTAAGAAAAACCAGCAGAACATTGTACACAGTAACAACAATACTGTAAGGAAGATTAACTGTGAAAGATTTGGTTATTCTGATCAATATGATCATTCATGACAATTCCAAAGAACTCATGATGAAAAATACTATCCGCCTCCAGAAAGCTGATAAACTGAGTACAGATTGAAGCAGGATATTTTCCTATTTTATTTTTCTTGCTTTTTGGGGGGGAGGGGAAAACAGTTATTATGGAAATGTTTTGCTTAACTTTACATGTATGATGGGCATCATTTTGCTTGCCTTCTCAATAGGTGGGGAGAAAATTTGGAACTCAAAAAAATTAGGTAATATTAATGTCTATTTATGTTCTGCCTCCCCATAGGCATGCCCTCCTCCAACCCTGACTTGTATGTAGATTACTAACGCTATGAGGGTAGGGATCAGTCCTGAAGCTTTCTACTTCTCCCATGTCTAATTCAGGGCTCTGCACAGAACAGGTACTGACTAATCTGCAAGTCCCCAAGCTATCCTGTCTTCTATGCAGGCAGACACTTATTCGATGTCATAAACATTAGGTGTTGCTCTCTGTATGGAAAGGTCAGGGTTTTGTGTTCACCAATAATAAAATACTACCAGGAAAGTAAGGGAGGAGCAGACTCCCCTCACTCCCACTCCCAGGTCCATTCCCTCTTTACCTTTCTTCTTTAGGTTTTGTTCCATCTACAAGGTATCTTGTGTCTGGATACTGGTAAAGTAGTTCCTCCTGAAGATCCACCAATGACCTAAGCAATGCTTTAAGTGCCTTGTGGCCTAGGAAACAGAGCACACAATTACGACAAAAGCTGACCATTCCCCAACAAGTGATACACAACTCTGGCACCAAGGAAAATGGGGTGCCATTCTCCTATTTTATAACCACATACAATCAGAAAGGCATATAGTCCATGTGCATATCAGCAAGTCTCTGATATAATTCACTTCAACATCTCTTACCATTGACTAGTTATGTGACCTCAAAAAAGTCATTTTGCTTCTCTTAAGCCTCTTAACTAGAAAAGGAAGCTACTGCTATTTCCAAAAGTACTACTATAAAGTCCAATGGGGACATAATAGAAAGTATTTTGTAATGAAAAATCAATATATAAATTAGTATTACCAGAATTAATCATTTCTTCCTTGAATATTGGTTTCTGAAGCATCATTGTCTGGTGATTTACCACTCACCTCTTAATAATTTTCCTCTACCATCTGTTTTGCAACTCCTTGTCCCTAAAAATGCTGTCTGACTTGCCCATTTTCTCCTACTATCTGTCTCTCTGCCTTTATAATGTCCTAGGACTCTGTCCTAAGACCCCTACTTTTCTTTTGGGAATCTTACTTATCTCTAGTTTTAACTATCATTCTTTCATTCTTGAACTTCATTCTTTCAGTTAATCAATAAGTAATTTATTGAAATTCATAAAAGAAGATAAAACTGGAGGGCAAAACCTGATTTTGAATTGTTTTTGCAGTAAGAGCAATGACTCTCAGTTGATTAAACCTCCTCATCACCTGATTCCTCTAATCAACCCTAATTCCCCACTATTATAACACTTTTATAATAGTTAACGCTTTAACTATGGGTTTTTTTCACAACCACCCTATACAGATGAAGAAAATGAGGTGAAGTGACTTGCCCATGGTCACATAGCTAATCAGTCTTATAATTTAAAATTAGGTCTCTTGATTTCAGGCGTAACACTGATCATTACACTGTGCCATTGCCTATCAACAGATTGCAGTTATGAGGCAGCTAGTTGGTTAAGCCAAGGGATATATCAAAGATCTCAGCTATATCGGGTCAAGAACTTACTAGTCAACAATATCTGTTGGGAAACCAGAAAGTAGTCAGGCAGAAACTAGGCAGAGACCAATATTTCAAATCATATACCAAGAAAAGTTCCTAATGGGTACATGATTTAGACATGAAGGGTGACATCATAAACAAATCAGAGTACCATGGAAGAAACTACCAGTCATATAACTAAACAAGAAATAGAAAGGCTCATGAAAGATAAAACGGACAATCTGATTACATAAAATTAAAAAGTTTTTGCACAAAAACAATGCAGCTAAAATCAGAAGTAAAAATGTGGAGAAAACCTTTGCAGCAAGTTTCTCAATAAGTCTCATTTATTTCTAAGATATATACCTAAATATTTTGACTCGAAGGTGTAAGAATAAGAGCCATGCTCCAGTTAATTGTTGAAGGATATTAACAATTTTTACAGAAAGAAATCCAAGTTATCAATATCTATGCAAAAAAATGTTCTAAGGGGTGGCTAGGTGGTGTAGTGAATAGAGTGCTGGTCCTGGAGTCAGGAGGACCTGAGTTCAATTCCAGCCTCAGACACAACACAAAAACTAGCTGTGTGACCTTGGGCAAGTCACTTAACCCCAATTGCCCTGACTTTCCCCCCCTAACAAAAAAGAAAAAGCAAAAAAATAAAATTAAATAAAAATTTAAAAATGAGCATAGACCCAACAATAACACTACTAAGTCTATACCCCCAACGAGCTAAAAGAAAGAGGAAAGGGGCACATATATTAAAAAAATATTTCTAGCAGCTCTTTTTGTGGTGGCAAAGAACAGAAAACTGAGGGAGTGCCTATCAACTGGGGAATGGTTGATTAAGTTCCGGTGGAATGCTATTGTGCTATAAGAAATGATGAAGGGGATGGTTTTAGAAAAACCTGTGAAGACCTGTATGAACTGATACAGAGTGAAGCGAGCAAAACCAGGATAACAATTTATGCAATGACAACAAAATTATAAAAACAAACAACTTGAACTCTGATCAACATAGTGGAACCAATCATAATTCCACAGGACTCATGATAAAATGTTACCCACCTCTAGATAAAGAGGTGATAAGATTCAGAATGTAGACTAAAGCATACTATTTTTGGACATAGTCAATGCTGGAATTTGTTTTCCTTGACTATACATACTTGTAATAGGTTTTGTTTTTCTTGCTTTCTCAATGGATGGAGGAAGGGCAGGTGGGAAGAAAGAATTCAGAACTAAAAATTTTTTTTTTAAAGACTAGAGGTAAAAATCTGTGGACAAAGAATGAAAAAGAGTTAAGGGATCTGAGCATAGTATGTAGAAAGATTGCTGGATTTGGAGTCAAAGGATCTGGGTTTTGATCTGATCTCTATTGCTTATTCCCTTTTGACTTCACCTCTCTGGGTCTCAGTTCCTCATCTGTAAAAAGGCCTTTTAAGGGCTCTCCCATCTCTGGTTATTCAACCCATAAACAGATGCAGGCTAGTACAGTGAAAAGAGCATTGGACTGAGATCCCAGGAGACCTGTGTTTAAGCCCCAACTTTGTCAGTTCTGGACAAGCTATGTTTACTTGACTTTTGGGGGCTTCAATTTAATCCTGAAGCAGTTGGATTAGATAATCTTAAAGTCCCTTCCACCTCTAAATATACTATGCATCTTATGCCTTCATCTCCTTGCCCAGGGCCAGAGCTTATCATCAATGACATTCTACAGACTCTCCTGCTTCTCTATAATCCAATTCCACTTGAACACTATTCCCCATACCATATTCACACCAATGTTCTTCCAACACAACATTAGCAAAAATGGAATTCCATGTCTTCTCTTCTTTCATCATCTACACTGAAAATTATGTCTATTTATTATTATATTTATTATGTCTATTATGTCTCTTTTTGAAACTTCAAGATCTCTGACACCTTTGGGGGATCCCTTTACTCTGCATATTCAATGAGTCACCATATCTCATCAATTCTTATCACACAATTATCAGTGATATTTGTCCCTTTCTCTCAAGGCTCACTGTCACTGATTTTTGCCACACAATGATTATCTTTCACCTAGGTCATCATTAACTCCCTCTTCTCTACATACCCTAGATATACTATAGCCTATACTATCTTCTAACCATGGATTTCAAAGTCCTCTTTAAGTCTGCTCTACCTTCCTTTTGAGTTTCTGATCTGCCCCATTTGCCCATACCAGCCTAAATAGCCTCCTTAGTCTTTCCCCCATACCAGCCTGGCAGAAACAATCTTTCATCTCTTAATGCATCGAACATTTCCTTTCCTCTACATAAGAAACAACATTTTTACTTGAAAAATATTAATAAACTTAGCGATACCACTACTAGGTTTATACCTAGTAAGCTCTGTATGTAAAAATACTTACAGAAGCTCTTTTTCATTGTAGCAAAGGCCTGGAAACAAAAAGAATGTCCACCAATTGGGGAATGGCTAAATAAATTATGCTATATGAATTAATGGAATATTATATAGTTGTGAGAAAATACTAAAAACACAGTTTCCAAGAAACTTGGGGAGTCTTAGGTGAACTGATAGATTTAAATGAATAAAACCAGGAGAAGACTGCATATAACAAAAAAATTATAGGGGGAAAAACTCTTGGAAAGTTTTAAGAACTTTGGCTAAAGTAATGACTAATAATGACTACAAAAGAGAGATAAGGAAGTCTGCTACCCAGTTCCGATAAGACAGGTAGTGGACTCAAGGTACAGACTGAGATAAAAGTTTTGAATATGGCAACTGTGTAGATGTTTTGGGGGAAGGATGGTGTTTCTTGCTACTTGCCAAAAGGATTGTGTTTTTCTTTCTTTGCTGGTGGGAGAGTATTTGAGTATTTGGGTGGAGAGGGAAGCTAAGTAATAGTACTGCCAACAAAAGAAAAGAAGTGCTCACTGAAGCATTTTTTCTTAATGAAAGGGAATGTACCAAAAGAAGCTCAGAAGGAAATCAACAAGCAGGACAGTTTTCAAAGTAATGCGCTGAATTTATTATATGTGTATGCATTTTAAAGCATGCTGTACAGAAGAGAGAGTCTCAGTTCCACAAATAATCTTTTTTCTGTTTCACTTTGTACATGGAAATGTTCTTTTTTGGTTCTTTATTAAATCCAGAATAAAAAAAAACTTAACAAAAAATTTTTTGAATACACTTAAACTCTCACCTACTCCAAAAAACCTTCCCAGACTGAACAGAAGGAAATAAAGAACATTTTGATCAAATCAATCAATCAATCACTCACTCAACATTTATTAATTGTAGGGACATTTATTAAGCACTTACTATATGCCTAGCACAGTACAAGGCACTGGAGATACAAATACAAAGAATGAAAACAATACCTACGTGGAAGAAGTGTACATTCAAATGGGGGAGAAATAGAAGTACATATATAAATATACACAGAATAAATAAAAGTTTATAAATACAAAGTAGATTGATAGGAAGGGCAGCTGCCAGTTGGGGATCAGAAAAGGCTTCATGTAAGAGGTGGTGCCTGAGCTCCATCTTGAATGAAGAGATGAATTTTATGAGGTGGAGGTGAGGAAGAAGTCAGTTCTAGGCATGGGAACTGACAGCGCAAAGGCAGAAAGAGGAAGTATAGTATCATGTGTGAGGACAAGTAGAAAGAGGTCAGTTTGGCTGCATCAGAGAGTACAAGAGGGGAAGTCATGTCAACAGGAGTCTGAATAAGGGAGCAAGATAATCAGATCTTCATTTAAGGAAAATCACATTAGCAGCTATGTGCAGGATGAACTGGAGTGGAAAGAGACAAGGAGGCCCATTAGGAGGTCATTATAACAATTTAGATGAAAAGTGATGAGGATCTGACCTATAATAGAAAAATAAGCAGAGAAGAGATCAAGATGTAAGAGGTAGAAATGGCAAGATTTGGCAATTGAGGGAGACCTGAGGAGCTGAAGATAATGCCAAGGTTACAGTCCTGGTGGTGCTTTCCAGAGAAATAAGAACATTTGGGAAAAGAGAAGGTCTCAAAGAAAAACTAATAAATTCTGCTTTGGACATGCTAAGTTGGAGATGTCTCCAGGAGTTCTATAGCCTGGTTATTACTCTTCTTACAATAAGAACTCATTTGTATACAGTTAGTGCTGTAAGTTTTACAAAGTGCTTTTCTCACAACAATCTTGTGAGGTAGTTAGGTAGGTAGTATTATCAGTCCCATTTTACAGATAATGAAACTGAGGCTCAGAATGACTTGCCCTTAGTCACTTTAAAATGACAGCTCTCAGGGGGCGGCTAGATGGCGCAGTGACTGGAGCACCGGCCCTGGAGTCAGGAGGACCTGGGTTCAGATCCGGCCTCAGACACTTAACACACAGACACAAAACACCTAGCCATGTGACCTTGGGCAAGTCACTTAACCCCAACTGCCCTTCAAAAGGCAAAAAAATAATAATAATAAAATGACACCTGTGCAGAGAGAGATAGCCTCAGTCAGGATGAGATGTGTTCAAGTTCAGTCTCTGACACACACTGGGTAAATGACTTAACTTCTCTGAGCCCCTGGCAGCTCTGTAAGACTGTAAGTTGTAGAACAGATGCTATCCACACTGTTAGAAAGTATCTCACTGCAGAAGTCCTTAAAGTGATGAATTCATAAACTTAAAAAATTAAAATTATAAAGGACTGTATTGCCCTTGCATGTAAAAGCGGCTTGTTCATTTTTAACTGTCTTTATTACATTAAAAGCTTCCTACGAGCAGAGCCTATCTGTTCTATTTTCTGTACCACTTCCTGTACTTTAGCAATCAGCACCATACATACTGTCGGTTTATAATAAATATGAACTGAACAAATCAAAATGCTTATTTACATGCAACCAAAGTTCTCAACTTCTTGTTCTCAAACCTAATCTTCAGAATAGAACTGAAGAGAAAGAAACAAGTAGAGTTAAAGAAGAGAGACAAAGACATAAGAGAGAAAAAAATTAATATTTCTATTTTAAAGGCAAAAACTATTCTAAGAATCTAGACTCTAGAATAAAACATATGCTAATTTATGAAAAATAGAAGGAAAAAATATTCAAGGAACATAAAGGAAATGGGAAGGATGCAAACAATTATTTAAAAATATCTAGCCACTAGTGCTTATCTGTAGAGGAAAAGCTGAAAATCTCTCAATTAACTGGAGAATCTACAGTGGCTCCTAGTTCTTAAAGCATTTACAGTAATTAGATAAAAAATAAAGGGAAAAAAAGCACACTGGGGGTGGGAGGGTAGAGATGGGATCAGCTGGAATGGTCAGGAAAAAAACTAGTTCTCATTCAAATTTTTATAAAAGTGCCTAGCTACTATGCCTCTCCTCTCCAGAGGTGTTGTGTATGTGTGAAGTTATATACTTTTTACAGGAAAGTATTATATACATTTATAGGAAAAATGTGACTTGGCTTTGCAAATGCAGAGCCCTATAAAATCTTCCAGGATCAGGAATGACCACTACCATATTCAGTTCAGTTCATCTCTGTACACAGACTAATATCTATTCAGGTTCCCCAGCCTTCCTGAGTTTGTCAGGAACAAGAGCTCAAATTTGTTGCCTTTCTATATGTCACTACCTAAAATCTGGAAACGAGTCAGATGGGGCACAAGTCACAGGACAACGTGGCCAGTTTGAGGCTGCTTCCCCTAAATATCACATCCAAACTCTAATTTTTACATGTAGTACATCTGAGAATTATGAAGGCCTCCATAGCAAAGCCCTAACTTTTAAGGCCACTTTCAAATACTTCACAAGACTCTTAATTTTGTTCAAGCCAAATAAAAAAAGTTCAAGTAAAAAAAGACTACTTACTGCAGATATATTATTCGACAGCATATCAATCCAACAAGAAAGCTGAGAGTCACTATCGGTAAATCAAAGAACGCCTTTCTGTTAATACTCTCTCATATGTTCTCATTTTATACACCCCTTCACCCAGTCAAAAAGTAGCCCTGGAGTATTTAAGCTCCATTCAGGGATAGCACTGCCATGCATCAAAGTGTCAGGAGGCCCACCAGAGATGAAATCCGTCATTCTGCTCTTCAAACTCCACCCCCACTAAAGGAAAAAAAAAAGTTTATCAAAGCTAATGTCACTAGTGGCCTAATAAGGTGAAGACATGTTAAAATGTTAAACTATCTTTCCCTTCCAGTGCCAAGGCCATGGAAGGAAACCATGCTAGCCACTGGCTCCAACTTTCCCAGATCTAGCAGAGACTCCTACAGTGTCAGTGAGTGTCCCCTAGCTAGTGAAAGCCTGTTACATACAGTACCAGACAAATGCAATCACCACTAGTTTCCCACTTTATGATGTGGTGGTGATTAGATGTGATTAGCAGGAAAGAAAGCAATTAAAAGCATAGACTTAGTTCTCTTTCTTGATAAAAGACCCTCCAATAAAAGAGGGATCCTATGTGCCACCTTCAGACCCCTGAAGCAAATTTCCAGAGGACCTTCCCTTAACAGGAGAGAGATAGGTTGGATTTTTTTCACTTCAACAGTAAAAAGCTCTGGTAAGCAACTTGGTTAACATTCAGAGTACAATGTAGCAGAAAGAGTGCTGGCAGGAGACCAGCTAATTCTAGCTCTCCCACTAACTAGCTCAACAACACCTTGGGCCAGTCAATTTAATCTCTTTTGCGTCTTAGTTTCATCTATAAAGTGTGGATAACACAACCTGCCCTGGCTACCTCATAGAAATGATGTGAGGACCAAGTGAATGAATTAATAATATGTGAATGTATTCTGAAAAGTACCAAGTTCTGTAAAAATGTAAGGTAGTATATTATCATGGAATCCATCTTTGTATAGGTGAGACAATATTAAACATCTGCTACTGATCTACAGTTAAACATTAGGCTGGTATGCATAGATTCCTCCATTAAAATATTCAGTAACATGTTACTGATATGCCAACAGCCTATATCAAAAAACATCTCATGTACAAAATGCTATCACCCAATAGCTGTAGAAGCTTTCTGATTCATCTAAATTTTTGGACATTTAAATACCCTGCCTTTTTTTTTTTAAGTTTCAACACATCCACACACAATTTATCAATTAAGATCATAAGAGTAAGATCATGGAAGTGCTGGTTCCCAGAAGATTGAGAAGGAAGAGGTTGGGGTGGGGGTGGAGGTGGAGGTGGGGGGTGGGGTGAGAAGAATGTATTTTTAAAAGCAAGAGGCTTACCTTATCTGTTTTTTAAAATGTGCATAAGCATTTAAAAATATAAATATATATGTGGATATAGCTACATAAAAACATGTTTTCATTAAGCTAGATATATATGCTTAGTAGGATGTTCAAATTACAAGGCATTTTTTTTTCTCCTTTAAAAGTAACTCGGAAACTGGAGCTAAACTATAGGTCAAAATGACACACAATATGTTGGCCTAAGAACAATACTTTTCATTCAAATCCACAAGCCTGCCACTTGCACTAGTCATCCCCAGCAATTAATCCCCCAAGAAAGACGTTTGATTAAATCTTTTCAAGCAAATCCTTTGCTTTGCTTTTGTTAGTTCACTTCTTGTCAACATCTATTAAAATATGCCTTTAATTCTCCCACAATCTTAAAAAACACCGATTCCACTGTCTTCAACTTTAATCAACTGTATGGCCGGCATTTTTCATTTCATAATAATGTGCTGCTTGGAATTCAAGAGGCAGGCTCAGCATCAATCATCTGGTAAGAATTTTTCCACTGCAATAAATATGCAAATGAGGAGAGCCAGTCAGTCGTATTTCAGGCCCGACTTGCTAGTGTTTTAAAAAAGACACAAATTTATTAATTGCCGGTGGCCAGAGGAATCCTATTACTTTGGGCATTGATTACAAAGCTGTGTGAGTGATTATTGTGCAACTCGAAGGCTACCCAGGCATGAGGAAAAATTATTAAAGCAAGGCAGAGATTATCAACTCAGAATAACAATAAGCCTTAACATTTAGGCCCTAACTTCTTCAACAAAGAATTACGTGAAGGCTCCACTGTATCATAATTCCGAATTCTGTCAGTATTACTGTTTGGGCTTGTTCTATATTCCCCAAGCAGCATGGCGTTAACCAGTATGAAAGAGTCCTGCCGGTTACAAATTCCTTAACGTGGGCTATTTGGACAAGTTTTCATTACTCCCATAGTATGTTCAACTGGAAGGTTCTTATTTATCATAATAGATAAGTACACATGTGTGCATACACACACACACACCACACCACATCACATCACACCACACCACATGCTACTATGGATTTAGCTGAACTACTCTACCATGAGTTTTGCAGTGTAGTTATTTTCTGGCTTTACAATCCCCAAAGCAGAAACTGCTTAACCGGGAACCAACATGGGTGCATGGAGACCAAATTCCTAAAATGGGAGGGCTAACCAGGAATTTGACATGGGTACTTTGAACCCCAAAAGGGTCCTGTGGTTAATTCGAAATGCAAAATAGTTAGGTAAGAAATATTCATTTCAAGACATTTTAAAATTATATAAGATGACTCTGGAGAAAGTTTATTTTTAGTCTTCATAAAATCTATAAGTAGAAAATGAGGAAAGGAGGGGGTAGCAGGCAGGAGTAGAGAGAAAGCAAAAGGGACACATGATAAGACATGTTTGGAAGGGAACACTAACAAAAAAAGGAAAAGAAAATCCTCATCATTTTACATTACTGTCATACTAAGAAACATGATAGATAAGGTGCATTTGAGTTCTATGGAGGGACATCCCACTCAAGCAGTAATTTTTGACCCAGCATGAATTTACAAAGAAGGGAAAAGAACTGTGGAATTTCTTAGCTTTCCTTGAATACCTCTCTCAAACACCTTGATAGAGTGTATCAATAAATCCTTAACAAGCCCTATAGGACAGAGCAATCTAACTGATCAATGGACTCCCCCAAATCCTCCACTGTTACCTACAACTTGGCAGTACCTACACCTTCATTTCTCTTGGCAGTATTATTTCCTGAAAGAGAAAATACACTTTTTCCCTTTAAGTGGACAAAGTAAATGCACAAAATGTAGGGGTTGTGATATCCCAGTATATTTAAAAGTAATGGCTTAAACTTCATATCTAGAGGAGCCTATTAGGAAGAAAATCAGAATGCATTCAAAGTAAGGCTGTCTCTCTTTTTATGAAATAATAAAAATTAAAAAAATAATCTTCCTTTTTTATACTGTAAACCATAAACAAACAGACTTTTAACTAGTGAAATTCTCCTTAGGAAAAGAAACCAAATACCTTAAATTCCCACAGGTAGCATACAATAAAAATTCAACTTTTCAGTTAGAATGGAGAAATAATGCCTATATCAAATAGCTAAAAAATAAGGGCATTTGTTTATTGAGTCACAAAAATACTGGAATCAAATGAGGTCAGGTTGAAATTTCCCATACATTAAATGCACACTGCATCCACCTCATAAGTCATTATTTATGAAAGTTTAGGTGGGCATGGTGGTGCACAATTGTAATCCCTGCTATTGGAAAGGTTAAAGTTGATGGACTGTTTTGAGCTCATGAGTTCTGAGCTGCAGTAGGACTAAACTCTATAGGGTGTGGATGTTGGTACCGAGTTTGGAACCAGAGTGAGGAGCCCGAAGGCTGCTTTAGGAGAGGCAAACTTGCATAAGTCAGAAATAGAGTTAATCAAAATTTCCATGCAGGTCAGCAATGGATCAGTCCAGTCTGTGGCTGCTGTACTTATGGCAAAATAGTGAACACAGTCTCCAAAAAAAAAAAAAAAGAAAGAAAGAAAAGAAAAAGGTCTATGGACTTAGAACAAATCCCTTCTAAAGCATTCTTGCTATATCCATTCCAAAGCTGCACACGAGCAAGGAATCAGAATGGCTAGAGGTACTCTCCCTTTCCCTGGTATCCAGAATAAAGCTGGAGGCCTTTTGTTAGATTTCAAACATGCCATGGTATATAAGATGCAAGAACTTCTCCGGAGATCCTCAAAGCCATTTTGATATGCTTGACACTTTGCAAATACAAAGACCATTATAATTTATCAGCTACTCCTTAAAAATGCTCTCGCAAAGAATATTATTGGCATCAAGTTATCTCTATTTAATGGGTTAAACTGAGATACAGAAAAATAAAATGAATCATGTGGATTAGGAAGAGTTTTATATAATAATTCATTCTTTTCTGCTTCAAGTTCACTACTCTGGGGAAGAATCTGATCATGTTTAAAATTAAAATTAAGTTAAATTTTTAAAAAATAAAAATAGAACTGCTGCTTGATATTTATGAAGGCACAAATGACAGATGAAGGTTATCCCTTTTGGCATGTACTTTTAAAACTGGCATAACCTTTTAAAAAAAAGGCATAACCTTTAATAGTCAAATCATGTATACATCTTGAGTTTACTGTGGTATATGGTATAATATGGTGATCTAAACCTAATTTCTGTTAGACTTCTTTCCAGTTTTCCCAGCAATTTTTGTCAAATATGGGAGTCCTTTTCTAGGTAATTTAAGTTTTCAAGCTTATTATTCACGGAATTAAGTCCAATTGTCTCTTATTCTTCCTTGTCTAGTCAATTCCATTTGATCTATTTTTCTATTTTTAATGAGTACCAAACATTTTTGTTGATTAGTGCTTTACTGAAAGTACTATTTCTCCTCCATTCCTACTTTTTTTCTTCATTGTTTCCCTTGATACTTAAGATTTTTTTGTTCTTCCAAATAAATGATTATTTTGTCTAGCCCTATTAAAAAATATCTCCGTGGTATAACATTGAAGCTATAAATTAATTTTGGTTGTACTGTCACTACTATATTGATATAACTCAGTCATGAGCACTAACTAAATATCTCTAGGTATCTCCATTACCTTTTATTTCTTTTTTGTTTTTTGGAGGGCAATTGGGGTTAAGTGACTTGCCCAAAGTGACATGGCTAGTAAGTGTGTCAAGTGTCTGAGGTCACATTTGAACTCAGGTCCTCCTGACTCCAGGGCTGCTATTCTATTCACTGAGCCACCTAGATGCCCCACCTTTTATTTCTTAAAGAAGCATTTCATAACTGTACTGACATAAATACTAAGTGTGCTTTGACAGACTGACTACCTAGTTCATTTTGTGGTTATTTTGGCTGAGACTTCCCTTTCTATTATTCCCTTCTGGATTTTGTTATTTCTATATAGAAATATATTGATTTTTACTGCTTTATCTTGCTACTTTACTAAACTATTGTTTCAGTTAGTTTCTTTGCTGATCCGTTAAGATTTTTCTAGTAAACCAACATGTCAACAACAAATAGGAATAGTTTTGTCTCTCCTTTGCCTCTTTACAAGAATTTCCTTCTTTTATTTCTATTCCTGGCATTTTTCATCAAACAACAGAAAGGAAAAGAAAGTATCTCTGCTTTTAATATATATTCATTTAGGGGCGGCCAGGTAGCACAGCAAGTAAGAGCACCGGCTCCAGTGTTGAGAAGACCTGGAGATCGAATCCCAGGCTCAGACACTTAGCACCCACCCAGAAGCACCTGGTCGTGTAACCTTGAGCAAGTTACTTAACCCCAATTGCTTAGGGGCGGCCAGGTGGCTCAGTGAGTAAGAGTACCGGCTCCAGTGTTGGGACGACCTGGAGATCGAATCCCGGGCTCAGACACTCAGCACCACACCCAGAAATAACTGGCCGTGTAACCTTGAGCAAGTTACTTAACCCCGGTTGCTTTAAAAAAAAAAAAAAAATTAAGCTATAAAAACCCCTTGCAAAACATACTAGAGTGTTTCTCCACTGTATACAATGTTAACTTTTGCATAAGTACCTTTTAATTATATTTTTTAAAGTTGCTAGTATGTTTTGCAAGGGGTTTTTAAAGCATAAATGTTATACTTTGTCAAAGGTTTTCCCCCCCTCCACCTACTGATATTGTCATGTACCACCTTACAGTGGCTAGGGTAGAATTATTTTTTAATTTTTTCATTTTTATTTACTTATTTTTTTAAAGCACAGAGACTTTCTTATTCTTTTTTCCCACATTTCCAAATTCTCTTCCTCCCTCTACCACTCCCCAATGAGAAGGCAAGGGAAAAAAAAGCCTATTACAAATATATAGTCATACGAAGCATTAGCTAGGTTTTCCCTACAAACCTCCACCTCCACCAAAAAAAAAAAAAAACTAAAGACAAAAAACAAAATATGCTTCAATAAGAACTTAAGCCCTTCAGTTCTCTGATGGAGGTGGATAGTAGGTTTCATCATGAGTCCTTTGGAATTGTTGTGGGGTTTTGTGTCGATTAGTTAGTAAGACTTTCAAAACTGATTATTTTTATAATATTGCTATTATTTGTGGAATGTTCTCCTGGTACTGCTCTCTTCACTTTGCATTAGTTCATACAGGTCTTAGGGAATGAATATTTAACAAAACAAGGAATAAAGGTAATTAAAAATGATGAAATAGATAATTTCAAGAAATTGAAATGCTTTTGTACAAACAAAATTAAAGCAACTAGAGTAAGAAGGAAAGTGATATCAAATGGGAAAACATTTGTATCAAATATTGCTAATAATTATTGTATCAATAATTTCTAATTATAATATTCAAAATATATAGACTACTAATAGAAACATAAAAAACCAAAAGCCATTCCCAAAGAGATAAGAAATCAAAAGACAGGAATAGTTCTCAAAAGAAATGCAATACTAACAACCATATGAAAGAATATTCAAAATCACTAATAAGACAAATGAAAGTCAAAACAACAATTAAGTTCACTTCACAACCCCAAAATTAGCAAAGATGACAAAAGATGGGAATGATCAATGTCTGAGGAGCTAGGGAAAGAAGGTCAACTAAACCACTGTTGCTGTGAATTGCTCTAACTATTCTGGAAAACAATTTGAAATTATGCTAAAAAGTGACTGTATATCCACAGCCTATGACTCCAAAATTCCACTTTCTAGGCCCCTCTTTCAAAGAGGTCAATGATTTTTTAAAAAGTCTCATATATATAAAAATATTTACAGCAGCACTTTTTATAGTAGCAAAAAACTAGAAACAAAGTAGACACCTGTCAATAGGGAAATGGATAAACAGTATGTGAATATAAAAGGATTTTACTATACTGTAAGAAACGATCAATACAAAGAAACATAGGAAGATCCAAACTGATGAAAAGTGAAATGATAAGCAGAACCAGGAAAATAATATACACGATGACTAAAATGATGTAAATGGAAAGAACAGCAACAAAATTTAAAACTGAATGCTACAAAATTATGACTATGCTTGGTTCTGAAGAAGAAATAGGAAACTTCCTTTTTTTCTCTGTAGAGACTGGTCACTTGGTGTCAGACTGTTTTCAATGTGTTAGGTAGCTGGTTCTGCTGAATAGTTTTGGGGTTCTTTTTGTATTCTTTGTCATAAGTGATGCCTCTCTGAGAAAAAAGAGAGGGAGACAACTTGGAAATGTAAATAATGTAAAAACAAAAGACAGAAATAAAAAACTTATTTTTAAAAACTATAATGACCAAGTTTGGTCCCAAAAAAGAGATGAGAAAGCACTTTTCTCTTTTGTTTGAAGAAGTATGAATACCTTCAAGTGGATGTGCAACACTATAGGTGATAATGGCCTTTTCTGATGTTTCAATTAATTTTGCAGAACTTTTTTTCACTTTTTTTTTCATTCTAAGTGATGGTTCTCTGGAATGAAGATAAATTTTATTAGGAAATAAAGGTGATATGAAATCCCAAAGTATCTATATTTTAAAGAACTATTTACTTTGTTAAAGAGAAAGCTAAAGAGTAACTTCACGTATTTAAGAAAAAGAAGAGTTTTCATGAAAGGAAACCAAGCAGTTGTCAATACCCACAAAAACTCAAATAAAAAGAAAGAAGTTAAAATGAAAATGGGAAATTTCAGCCAGATAACACTGAACAGGATGACAGAAGATCGGAATGAATTACCCAAATGAAGTCACAGATCCTTTGTCCCTAAAGATGTTAAAAAAAAAAAAAAAGGAAAGAAACAACAACAAAAAAAGACCTGTCCCTGATAACTAAAGAATTTGCCTGCTTGCAGACAAGGAGATGGATCAGAGGATCACTCAAGGTCACTTCATATTTATTGAGAACATAAATGTGCTTCATAAAAATAGCAATGTATTAAAATCTGCTACAATTATAATGTTACACTGCACCTAAATCTCTGGTCTTTTGTCCCTCCCCATTCTTACAGCCCTTCATCATTATTATTCTTCAAAGAACCTTGACTAAAACATACAATTTAATTTAACCAGTAATTATTGAGTGCTTATTATATAGATATAGTGGCATGGATAGAGAAAGCAAGCTTCCAAGCAAGGAAGACCTAGGTTCAATGTCAACTCTATTTGTGTGACTTTGGACAAGTCATAGAACCTTTCAATGATCTAAGACAACTCTCAAAGACTTTAAGTTGAGGAGAAGGTGCCAATCTGAAAAAGTGGAGGGAAATTTCCACATCCAGAGAGTTTGATATACCAATGAAATCACAAGTCCAGTCCCTATCACTCTACTATATACCAGATACAAAGAGAAGAGAATAACAATTCCTATACTCATCTTCACTGTCTATAGCCTCTTTTGAGTGGGCTCCCATGAATAAAACTCCTTAATTCCCTGAGGACACCAGAACTGTTATCTACACCCTTATCCAAATGAGTATAACATGTGTAAAGCGCAGGTCAAAACTAAAAAGTTACTGACTAGATGAACAGTTTCTCAAATCAGTATAAGTCAGATTTCTTATTTTGTTCCCTTATCCCACACCAAATGGCCAGTTTGTTCCCCAAAGACAGCATCTGGTAAATCTCAGTCCATATTCTAAAGAGAGCACTCCAATAATATGTCTAGGTCATAAAATAATCCCCAAGGAAGTTAAGCTTAAGGTCAAGTGCAGTTCAAGTACAACAAACACACCTTTGGAAGACTGGCCAACACACACAAACACACACACACTATGTAACAAATGCTTCGAGTCATACAGGCTTCCTCTAAGGTTCCATAGCAATGCTACACCAAATATATGCTTCCCCCCCCCTTCTCTCCTATAATTCTGGTTTTAAAATTAATGGAAGAGATGTATGAGCCAATTAAGGCAAGTCCCACACAAGCTTGCGAGGATCAGAGAAAAAAATATTTCCCCATGTCCTACAAAAAATACTTTATAACTGAGAATTTTTAGGTGGGCTTTATAATATATATTTTTTATATATTATATAAATATATATATATTTTTTATACATGCTTAGAGGGCTGTAATTTATAGACAGATACAGTTTGTCTGCCAAACACTAGGCATTCCTGCTTCCCATGAGTGGCTTGATCTCAAGCTTTGACCCACTGTAGATGATCTCCCACATATCAAGATGAAACAGAAATAGTGACAGAAAGAGGTACAATCCAAACAAACATGTTAGAGTGACACTCTTCAAAAGCAATCACTAAATAAGAATGGTATATGTAAATGCCTTGAATCTAATAACTCACTTATTTCTAGTGAACAGGTACCTTTTGGTTCCTAGATAGATCATAGGATAATAAACTCAGAGAGATTGCTGGGACCATGATTTAATAAAGTTGTCTTTCATATGCTATTCACACTAATACTAAAAAAGAAAAATCTTTGCAAATTCAGTGATGAGAACAATTATGTGATTTGCACATTTGGCTAAGTTGGAGGAATTAATACAAGTTAAAAACAAACCACTTTTATGAACCTTTCTCCAGAGGTCCCCACCCCCCTTCCCCTTAAACAAATAATTCATTTTCTACAGTTCCATTGTGATTCTCTCACTTGGATCATTTTGTTCCTATTTTGGAACTGTAAATCCCTGAGGAGTTTCAATGAGTTGGGAAAGAATTGTTATTCACCAAGAAAAAAAAGGCAGGATTAACAGCCATCACCCCTCCAACTGGGAAACTTGCATCTTGTACTTTTACCGTGTAAATAATGCACAGATCCTGCGGGAACATGCCAAACACCAGGATTCTTAATTAATGGAGCTCTTTAATGTGCAAATCAGGAACAAATTGCAAGTTCTGACTTGCATTGATTATGAAAACATTAATTGAATGAGCAAGACCCTAAGAAAAGGCAGAAGCTCAGGTTATGGAAGAGGCTGGGAGATAATGGTCCTAGAATACAAAGCTCTTTTCCAATCAGACTTCTGACCAATATCTACAAGGAGAAACTAAACCCGAGTGTTTGTTAGTATGAATGTAGCCAGAATTCAACATGCATGTGCACGCATACACGAACACAACACACACACACACAGCGTAATTACAAAGTAACTACTCTTTTTTTAAAAGCATCAATCTACTTCCTCAAATCCTGAAGCTTC
This sequence comes from Petaurus breviceps papuanus, assembly GCF_028583685.1. NCBI lineage: Eukaryota > Metazoa > Chordata > Mammalia > Diprotodontia > Petauridae > Petaurus > Petaurus breviceps. Next base: position 4,722,202 of record NW_027187398.1, on the reverse strand, counting down.
TCTCCACTAAGCAAAGAATAAAAGGTCTCCAACTCCAAAGCTCATAAAGTCCCATCTTCAAGTACTCTAATGGAGAAAAAATGCTCATGCGCATATCCATTTCCCATATGCATGTGTACAACTACACACACACACACGTACAAATAAAGGTACAAACAAAGCAAGGCTGTCTCTTTAAAAAGAAATTCATCCTATATAAATTATAGCCATAAACTTTTCCTGCAGTGCAGCCTAATTAATTCTTGTTCTATACACAAAGGGAAATGCTGGGTGACAAATGGGTGTGAAGCCAGAAAGCTGCCAGGTCTGCAAAACATTTTCTACTTCAATTTATAAGCAATTTTGCAGTAAATCATCAACCAGAACCTGGAATCTCAGGAATCTCTGAGTGTCCAAACCACATTATATCACTTATCAAAAAAAGAGGGAAAAGGAGTTTAAAGACATCTCATTTTTCAGTACTAACCCACATCAAAATCCGGAAGCTGTGTGTAATCTATTATTCTCTTCTGGGGAAGGTTTTAAAGCTAAAGAGATATTTTTTTGAGCAGAAATGCCACTGTGGGTTAATATAGCCCATTCCTCTATCCCTAGAAATACTGTATCATTTGTCCATTACCATAAGAGAGAGACCCCCAAGAATTATCTAGGAATCTACCCTTCCTAAAAATGTTCCTGTTAAAGAAAAGAAGGGTGTAGAAATGAGTGGAGCATTGTGGGAAAACAGGTGTAAAAAATTCTAAGGAAACAGAGTAAATTAAGAAGGAAATAGGGCTTTGTACAAAACAGGAAGAAGAAAAGTTTGCTATACTAGAGGGATTTCAGTTCCATAAGATATTAATTCATTCTCTCATTAAAATGTAAACTCTTTACAAAAAGGAATTGTTTCATTCATTGTATTTGTGTTTTTAAGGCCTAGCAGTGTGCCTGGTACACAGTAAGCACTTAATAAATGCTTATGGATTGATACCTACAAAATAAGAGGCCTCACAAATAAAAAGAAACCTGTCAACATACCAAGAAAAGACACTAAGTTTGTCAAATCTATAGAGAGAAACACTGTCCTGGCCAACCAAGCAGGATAGCCAGTATCACCAGGACAGCCTTCTCCATATAGCTGAGGGGATCCAACAATTAACAAAGAGCTAATTCACAACAATGTGCCAAATGGTAACCTGCCCCCAATAGAGTAAGTATAAGGAAGTAGCTAGGAGATGCCATGGTTAAAGCTCTGGACTTGGAATCAGAAGACCTGAGTTCAAATCTAACTTCAGATACTTATCAGCTGTTATGATCCGGGAGCAAGGGTCACTTAATCACTGTCTTAGTTTCCTTGTCTCTTTGAGAGGATCAACAATGAGGCCACATTTGTAAGCACTTTACAAGATTTAAAGTACTATATATATAAATGCTAGTAATCTACCACAGTTCAACTAACTTCTAGGAGAACTGTCATCAGACTAATATGGCAACTGCTTTAGATGACGAGTTGTCAACCTGAGGACCAAGACCTTATATTTTAAAACATGGTTTCCTTTGAAATTCACCTTTTTAAAATGCCTTTATAAACAAGATTCTGAGAATTTAGGGCTCCAAAGTCTTCACCAAACTACCAAAGGGGTCCAGGACACGCAAAAGGGTCAGAATACCAGGATTTCTTTTCTACGGACATGGAGTTCACCAATAAAGCCAAGCTTCTTGGACAAAGGCCAGTGTTCTACAATTTGTTGTTGTTCAGTCACGTCTGACTCCTCGTGACCCTGCAGATCAACTGTCCATGGGGTTTTCTTGGCAAAGATACTAAAATTATTTGCCATTTCCTTTTCCAGTTTTATGCAGGTAGGGGTTAAGTGACTTGCCCAGGGAAGCTAGGAAAGTGTTTGAGGTCACATTCTTCCAGACTCCAGGCCCAGGCTCTATTCCACCTAGCTGCTCCTTTGTAATTATCTGATGGCAAATACCTGTGTCATAGTTTCACTGTACTGGACTTTAATAGCGTTGTTGAGGACAAGCAACGAACACTACTGTTAAGCTGTTAACTTATCTTTGAGGGCTCTTTTTCTGGAGGATACACTTAAATGGCACCGCTACTCACATGTAAGAAATTAAAAAGAAGTTCTTTCCAATATATATGGCACCCCTAACTCACATGAAAGAAATATATATCCCACCATCCATTCCTGGGGGTAGGGGGTTGAGTGAAAGGGGGACAAACACTTTCCCAAGACAGGTGAATGAAAAGTAGGTGCTATAAGAAAAGATTAAAGGAGCAAAAGAGCTTTAGTTTAGAAAAGGGAAGGCTGGCAACCTTAGGAGTGACTTGATTATTATCTGAGTCCATTAAATTTTTACAGGAAAGATGTTGAACAATTGTTGTCAGTGTCAATGGAAGGACAAACAAGAGGAAAACAGTTTGCAATTTTAGTAAGATATAAGGAAGAATTTTTTGACAGGCAGGTTGACACAATATTGGCATGAATGAACTAGAGGATGAGATAGATACCTTTCCCTGAATAAAATGACTGAATAAGGAAAGGAGAGAGAGCAAGTTATCAGCAGTGAAATTTATTTTCAAATTCTTTTGTAACAAAAAAAAAATCCACTTTTGTATTTATGTTACATTATACTCTGTGTTCTTGGATATATTTTGCTTATGGGAAATATCAAAATGTCAACCATTGTTTCTATTAAAGGTCTTTAATGATATTGCATTTTAGACCTGTAATGAAACACGGTGCTCACTGCAGTTTGTAATGCATACCATTAAATACGTTAATAACATGCATTTCACTAAAAGGTCATCTTATTATGGCTGGAGTTTGACTTTTTTTAATCACTTTGTTTAAAGCTGTAGAGCTAATTCTGAATAAAGACAGTGAGATGTACCTGTTACAGAAATGTCATCTCTCTCTTCCAGTTCTCCTACCCACTTAGGTCACATAGGCTAGGGCTTCCTCCAGTAACTTTTCTTCTTTCCCAAAAGAAATAAGCCATTTATTTATAACTCTGTGCCACCCATAAATAAACAGGAAATTCTCTCACCAATACATTACTAGATTTCTGACAAAGTCAGAGATATGCAGATCTATATACAGAAAGGGCTTTATATTGAGGGGGTAGGAGGGGAAGGAAGAATAGGGATGACTCTTTCCTAAAGTAAAATTTGTTCATTATTTCCCTATTAAGTCTAGCTACTAAGTCAAGGCCTGACAGAAAGTTTCCTTCAAATTATTTTACAAGAATTTTTTTTTGGCCCATGACTACTATGACTTCAGAATCAAAATCAAAGCTATAGAAAACAGTTTCAGATGAGATAGAGATAATCAGTCATTCTGCCACTTATAATCTCAGAGAACTGCCTGAGGCACTGAAAGATGAGTGATATCCAGGGTCACTCAGCCAGTGTGTAACAGAGACAGAACTTGAATCCAGGTCACTCCAATTCTATCCATTTACTATGCAAAGTTGCCTTTTTCAGAAGTTATAATGACCAACAAATCTTCCCTTTTAGTTCCTACAGAATCCAGCTTTCTAGACAGACAAAAAAGCAGATGTGGAATATCAAGAAAATAACAGAACCACAGGGGCACAAGCAAGGTAGCACGGTGAAGGGAGACAATTTGGCCTTTAGTTCTGGTTCTTCCATTTACTATAAGGTTGAGATTTTAAGCAAGTCATTTAACCTCTTTGGGTCTTAGTTTCCTCATCTGTAAAATCATAGTGTTAGACTAGATGATTCCCCCCAAATCTATTTAAATATCTGGATGATGAATGTGGCCACTGAAGATCAATTCCCAATCTGGGTGCTAGAGGTGCCTGCAATCCATAGCAATATCTACTTAGACAAGGAGGTCTATTCCTTAATCTAACAACATAGCCTTGCACACAAAAGACACTTGATAAATGCTTGCTGAATCACGCTGGTTCATAAAATTCATTTCAACAATAAATCTAATCCTAATGCTAAAGTGAAGATACACTTAGTTAATGAGTACAGAAAACTATTTATCAAAAAAGGTAAAACTATCACAAATTCCACCTGTAATAAAACTATTTGATTATGAAATTTCACAGCATCAAATTTAAAACAATTTAAAATGAAATAACAGATTATATAACAGCTTACAAAGTGTTCTACATACAACAAAACTAAGGCTCATGGAAGGTTTAATTATTAGCCTAAGATTGTATAACTAGTGAGTGGTAAAACCTAGATAGGAACCCAGGTCTCCAGACTCCAAATCCTGTGATTTTTGGTCTATATTACAGCTGGATGACTCAAACTTTATTCAGTCAGTCAACAAACACTTATTGATAGCTAGCATTTACATAGCACTTTAAGGTTTGCAAAGTACTTTACAAAAATGGTATCATTCAATCCTCACAAAAATCCTAGGAGGTAGATACCACTGTTGGTAAAGACATGTGAGATACTGCAAAGATAAAAACAAGACTTTAAAACAGATTGGACACGCAGAATGAATTCTAGTGAAAAGTTAAAGATGACTCTTCGGTTATGACACTGTGTCAGGAGAATTAGGGGTGTCCTCAAAAGTATTAGAAAAGTGGGGCGGCTAGGTACCTGAGTTCGGTTCCGGCTGTCCAACAAATACAACTGACTGCCTAAGTTCTCTGTCACTGAAGGTGTTTGAGGAGTGACTAAATGGTCTTGTCTTAGGGATGCTGTTGGAGGGATTCCTTCCCAGATTAGAAATCTAAACAATAAAAATTACAACATGGGTGGCTAGGTGTCGAAGTGAGTAAAGCGCCAGCCCAGGAGTCAGGAGGACCCGAGTTCGGTTCCAGCCTCAGACACTTAACACACCCACACAAAAACTAGCCGTGTAACCTTGGGCAAGTTACTTAACCCCAAGTGCCCTCCAAAAGGCAAAAAAAAAAAAAAAGTATCAGAAAAGTTGGGAAGAGTGCAAAGTATGAGGTGAAAAAATCATCTATTCTATTTTGTTCTATTTTGGACATGTTGAGTTTGAGAAGTCCAAAAGGCAGTTGGTGACATGGAACTAGAGCTCATTATTTAAAAATACTAGAAAAAAAATGCCAGGGAGGAAAAGGTCAATTTTCTTTGCTAAACTTCTGATTGTCTAAGTCACATCCCACAAAATCTGCCAAACAGCTCTACCAATTGATGCTGCAAATTTCTAAACGTTTGGTAAACCACAGAGGAAATAATAAGTATTTTAGTTTGTATTGACCATTTTCCCTATAGGATAAAAATATGATAATATTTTTAAAAATAACTTCATACCCAGAAATGCTCTGTCTCTGAAATGTTTAAAGATTCATTGAGGTAAGCCTTCCCCCATAAAAACATGTTTTAACTATATAAACTAATGAAAAATATGAGTAATTTTAAAATGGGGGAATTTCTTTCTAAAAGCATAAAGTTAGGGGCGGCCAGGTAGCACAGCAAGTAAGAGCACCGGCTCCAGTGTTGAGAAGACCTGGAGATTGAATCCCAGGCTCAGACACTTAGCACCCACCCAGAAACACCTGGCCATGTAACCTTGAGCAAATTACTTAACCTCAATTGCTTAGGGGCGGCCAGGTGGCTCAGCGAGTAAGAGCACCGGCTCCAGTGTTGGGACGACCTGGAGATCGAATCCCGGGCTCAGACACTCAGCACCACACCCAGAAATAACTGGCTGTGTAACCTTGAGCAAGTTACTTAACCCCGATTGCTTAAAAAAAAAGATAAAATAAAATAAAAGCATAAAGTTGATGATACTTCACCAAAGGAATATAAAAGGTGGCAAACATTCCTAAACCAATATTTGATTTCTTACCCACAAATCTTTATATTTGATTCCTTACCCACAAATGACATCCAATAGGGAAAAAAGGCAACTCAGGAAAAGTGAACTGTAATAAAACTTCACTTATCCAGCATCCAGAAATCTGGAAAGTTAATGAACCCAGGAAAAATTTTGATAAGACAGCACCATTTAAGAAAACCAAGCATAAATTAATTTGCACCTGTAGTTACAAAGCACAACCTCATTTTAATGGTCAAGTAGCAATATCTTAAAGTTTACAAGATGATGATATGCCTCAATGTAAGGGCACAACATGTAAGTAAAATGTCACACTCCAGTTATCATGACACAAAGCTAATGAAAATGAAAGAATTAATTAAATGAAGCCAATAAGGAAGTCTGAATGTTATTCAAAAGTCAAAGGGCACAGATAGTGAGAGTTAAGGTTTTAAAGAGAGTTAAGATTTTAAAGAGGATAAGAAAGCAATCTACAAAAAAGTAATTTCCGCCTTTGAGTCAGTAATTTTTCAGAGGGGCTGCCTAGTGACCCTATCCAGGTAATCAGTCTGATAGCTACACATTTCACACCTTTTTTCATACCTTACTCTTTTAGGAGGCATGAGCTGATATATGGGACTTTTTCAACAAAATAAGGTTCAGGGCTTGTGCTAGAGTTAGTACAAACTGAGCCCACTGTATTCCTTACTACTAAAATACATAATTACTAACCTAAGACATCCATAAGAGGATTAACATATCAGTAGACTGTAAGCTCCCTGTGAATAAGGACTCTTCATTTTTGCCTAATACAGTGTCTTGCACGTTGTATATACTGTTTGCTGAACTGAATATGTATACTTCCTAAGGCAGCAAAGTGTGTAATAAATACAACTGTAAATATTGGTATTATAAGAGTTGAAGTAATTTAAAAGATTAGCCCTCAATTATCCAGAAACTCCAGCTCTCTGAAAATTTTCACCCTCTTCAACTATGACAGAAATGTGAAATGTTGCTCTTCAAAGACCAATGATGAAACATTATCATAAAAACTATTTTGGGCAAATCACTATGTCTTTCTAGCTCTCTGTTTCCAATCTGTAAAATGAGAGGGCTGGAACGGATGATTCCTAAAGTCTCTTCCAGCTCTAATATCATATAACTTTAGCATTAGATCATAGGATTACTGGATCACAGCTGGAAGAGACCTTAGAGGTGATCAAGTACAACTGGAGGCTGCAAGAGAAAATGACCTTAGGATAGCAAGGAACCACAAGTTAAGTGAGTTAACAATGTTATAAAACAGCCAAGATGAGAATGCTATCTGGTAGCTGAAATATAATTCACCTACTATCTAAGACATTGGTTAGGTCATTATGTAAATATTCATTTGAAGACAACTATAAAAAAATGAGAGGGGGTACAGGGAAAACAAAAATGAACAAGAAAACAGGACACATCAGGAAACATTAAAGGTGAGAGTTATTTAATCTACAACAGTGTTTTCCCACTGCTACCCAGGACCACAAGGCATCTCTGGCATTTTTTTGAAAGTTTCATTAAATATTCCAACTATATCCAACTGTATATTCCTCGAGGCCCTACTCCAAAACCACACCAAGAGTCAAGGTACAAGAGAGAATAAAAAATTCCAGAAAGGCTCCCATATTTTCAGAACATTTGAAAACCCCTAGCAAAATGGTTAGGAAAAGTGAGGGTGAAGTAGTAACTGCCTTCTTCCTATCTGAGGAGTTACTCGAAGGATGACTCTAACCGTTTTCTATTTTCACATACGAAATAGACTTCAATTACGGTTAAGAGATACAACATAAAGATTAGACTCTAGGAAGTAATTCTTTTTTTTTTCTTTGTCTTTTTTTATTGTTTGTTCTAGGAAGTAATTCTTGATTAAGTATTTTCCAAGAAGGAGGTTAAAAGAATTTCCCTCCCTCAAAATCTTTAGAAATTATGTAAAAGGGGCGGCTAGGTGGCACAGTGAATAGAGTACCGGCCCTGGAGTCAGGAGGACCCGAGTTCAAATCCAACCTCAGACACTTTAACACAAAAATTAGCTGTGTGACCTTAGGCAAATCACTTAACCCCAACTGCCCTCCAAAAAGCAAAAAAAAAAAAAAAGTATGTAAAAGCTTTTGATTCAATGCCTTAAATTATTAATCTGTGCTAGTCTATTGCTGGCTCAAGAATATGAAAGGAGAACAAAACCATGCTCTACAAAATCTTCCCTAAGATCAAGCCCAGCCCATATAGGCCCAAGCCCCAAGTTAGATGCTCAATGTCTTGCCTTAATATAGGAAGAGAGAAGGCAATTTATTTGAAAGGTGAAACGAAATAATATAATTCTTTAAAAAGTTGGAAAGCCTAATGATTGGGGCTGTCCCTCTCTAACGACTGGTCTTTAGAGAAGGACAAAATGTTCTTTGGGGAGCCCTAGACACTAAGACGGCAAATAAATTTATGCTTACTGAGATAATCACATCATTTCTGAATCATTTTCTGGGAATCCAGGATTTTATAATCCCAAGACTTGGAAATTTTACAATAATCAATAGGAGACATTTGCCTTTAGTGAGTCTAGTGTAACTCTCCCTCTAGGTAGGTAACCATCTGGGTTAGATGACCTCCTAAAGTTCTTTTTCAGCTCTAAGACTCCAGGATTCTATAAAACTTTTCTTCCCCTTCAGGCACTTTAAAGTACTTCATCTTCAGGTGCTTTTCCACTGGCTGTCCCCAAGCCTTGAATGCTCTCCCTTCTCATCCCCAGCTCTCAGAATTCCTGACTTCAACATTCAGCTTGAATATCACCTTCTATGGGCAACGTGGCCCAGGTCCCTCAGCTTGTGCCACCTCCTCTCAGGTGACCTTGTATTATCTACTCCGTATGTAACAGTGCAGTGTGGGGCTGCTGAAAGAGCACTGTCACAAGACCTGCATGTGAATCCTCCTAGCTCTACTGCTTACTGCCTGTGTGACTTTAGGCAAATCTTCACACATACCTACTACCTCAGTTTCCCCTCTTGTCAAATGAGGTTGGACTAGGTAATTTCTAAGGAGACTTTACTTGTTCTTCCCACCATTAGAACATGAGCTCCTGACAGTAGTGACTATTCACTTTTGCCTTTGTATCCCAATCAATTAGCACAGTGTACAATTGGTACAGCACATAGCAGGTGCTTTAAAAATTTCTTGTTCATTGGCCAAAATAAACAGGCACCATGGTGATCAGAGGACTCAGTGCTTCCAATCAATATTCACAACTCACCCCCTACTGCCCACCTTAAACCTCTGTTCGAGAGACTAGATATGCAGAGCATAAATCTACTCAGCCAGTCTTCCAGTACTGGAAATCTTCCATCTGCTTTTATACTTTCCCTTCAAACTACACACCTAGAGAAGAGGAAAATATGACATACTTCATCTTGTGATGTGTTCTGATCCTTAAACTAAGGTAAACACTCTTACTAAATTAAGCAAGCTAGCTGGAGAATAACCTTATTCTCTTAAACTTACTGTGCAGAACTCTTGGTACTCTTCCCCTTTTTCTGGGGGCAAATGATATGTTCATTCCAAAAGTATTTCAGTACATAAGAGTCCTTACTGTTTTTCAGGGCACTGGCAAACTCTGACCCGCCCTTGTCCTTGAAAATAGGAAAAACATCAGGTTGGGGAAGCTGGTTGGTTGTCAGCAGAGCTTTCTGCAGCTTGATCCTCCCTTCCAAGAGTTGATCCCACAGCGCTGAGAATCAGGAAAACAGAAAGCCATCACTTAGTTACAATGAGAGTTCCTACAAGAGTAATAATCCCAGGCCCCGTACCGGCATAGTCCCATCATAATTATTTGCCAAGTTAGTGGTTTTCCAAATTAGAAGACAAACCGTGTTTTGGACACAAATGTTCATTATACAGGAATGACAACTCATTCATCTGTGAGTCCAAAACCCAAGAGGGAAAGAAAAAAGATTTTCTTCAAATCTGAAGCTGAAATCTAGTTGCCTCAGGTATTAGGCTAGAGCCAACTGCGCTACTCAATATGGAGATGACAGACTTAACATAAAAGAATGGGGCCCTAGGCCTCCAGATAAGTGGGGCATGTCACACAGTAATTGGAAGGGCACAGGAGGGAGAGAGCAAACAAAAGAAAGTAGATCAAATGTGGAGACAGAGAAATTGGCAATCAGCAAAACCCAGGCACCAACCTATTTGGTTCTTCACAGCTCTCCCTTTCTCCACTTCCTCTGATACTCTGCCTCCTGAGAAGGTCCTCACTGTCTCATCATCATCTTTGTCTTCAGGAACAGTTTCCTCAATTTCTTCTCCATCTCCTTCCTCATCAGTTTCCTCTTCCATGCTGTTTTCTTCTTCTTCCTCCTCCTCCTCCTCACCACTGCCAACATCATCCATTCCCTCAGTGAATTTTTCAAAATCACTGATGTTCTGGAAACTAAAGCCTGAAGAATGAGCGTCCCTCTTCTCCCTCTGGCCTTTGTCTTCCAAACTGCTCCCCCCATCATTACTGGATTCCTCCTCCTCAGCAGAACTCCTTTGTTCCTCATCAGACTCCACTAGCCCTGTGCTCTCTGACACTTCATCAGATGCTTCTCTGTCTAATAATGAAGAAGGAAAGAAAGAAAACAAAATGAACATTACATGAAGAAAAATATCAACCATGGTACCACCTCACAAACTTATACACAGTCATTGTCTAAAGCTAATAGTCTTTTCTCTTTCTTTCACCTTCTAAGGAACAGGTGTAAATGGAAGACTTAAACACAAGGTACAAACTGCCATTAAAACCTAGACACCAACCTGGTCTTTGTATCTGAGAAACAGCTTTTCTCTCTCCGTCTATCAAAGCAAGGGAATGTAATTATTACATGTAACTTACAGAGTATGAATATAACTCCCCCTTACTGGGGACTCTGGGCATAATTGTACATTCATTCCACGAGTATTTATTGTGTATCCACTAAATACAAGGCACTGTAGGAGATAAAAAGATGAATAAAATATAGTCCCTGCTCTGGAGGAATATGCAGTCTACTAAGGTAAAGTACAGGAATACCAAAGATACAAAGCAGCAAGGCTCTCTGTGGGAGATACTAGGCAAAATATACCAACCCAGTCAAATCACAACCATCACCACCAGCAGCAACTTGACCATCATCTCCCTTCATATTCCTGATAGAGAGAGAGCCCAGGATTCTGAACCCAAAAACCTTGGGAATAGCAGTGCTCCTTAAACCACCAGACTGGACTCTAGCCAAGTCCTATATAACTGAGCCATAACTGAGGGGAGAAACACCTCAGGAGAAGGGGTTCACCTCCCTCATTACCTCCATCACTTCCTTCTGATTGCCATCAACAATCAAATAGACACAGAAATCCTTTGAGCTGCAGCACCCTAGACCACAAGTCCTGCTGCCCTGCTCACCCTGAAGAGTCATCCTGTGGGAAGGTAATTTCTATGGAGAAGGGACCAGTTATCACCACCAACTACTATCCAAACCTGCCTCATTGAAGCAGCAGGGCACCCTGAAGGAAAGACAGGAGGCAGCATCAGCCAGGCAAGTTAAGTCATTACCACCACCACCACACCTAGAATACCATCTTCTCTTAGACCCTGATGGAGAAAGCCCAGGTCCCTGGGTCCAAGAGCCTTGGGAATAGTAATGCTTCCAGCCCAATGTCCTTAGTCATCATCCTGAGAAGAGGTCAATCCCTGTGGAGAGGCAGCCTGGAAACTGCTTCGGCAAGTATTACAACCACAGCTATTAAAGATCCAGAAAGTTCTTGCCACCAAAGCCACTGGCTTTGAATAATTCAACATCAGAAACTGACAAGATTTTACCAGTGGAAAAGATATAAAAGAAGAAGAAACTGACAGGATTTTATCAGTGGAAAAGACATAAAGAAGCAGAATTAAATCTGCTTTGCTGCAGCACTCCAGGGACCATGAAAGACACCTCTCTGACTCTAAGCTGAAACCTTCCTTTTGTGTCATCTTCCCCATTAGAAGCTACAAAGCTCCTTGAGCCAGGGAGTGCCTGACTTTTCTATTTGCATTCTCATGACTTAGCACAATGTTTTGAATATAGTAAGCATTAGATCTACTCTTCATTCATTCATTCATTTGATACAAAGCACCTGGTATACTCAGTGAAGAAAAGCTAACATCAAGTTAGGGGAATATCTTAGGAAGATTTCATGGAAAACAAAGCATTAAAACAGTTTGGCACCAGGGAAGCAAAGCAACTCTTCATCTTCTTCATCATCCTGCTTCTCCATCTACCTTGATTTTTATTTTTTTGTAATTTTAAAAAATTTTAAACTTAAATACAAAATGAGAAAAGAAAAAAAACTTCCATGTTCAAGACAAACCATTGAGAATTCAATATAAAATAAATTCCCATTTCAAAAAAACCTATTTAATAAATACTACACATTGTTTTCAAAGCTGCCTAGCTTTTCTTTGCTTCCTTGTTGGTTTTCTTTTTTTCTCTGCTGTGCACTCTTTACTTTTATTTTTTTCCCCTTCTTATGGCTACAATTATAAGCATGGAGATATATAGATATAGACACACACATAAACATATATACACTCATACACATACACTTAAGACCATAAGATGCTTATTTCCTCCTGTTATCTGTTCCTCTGAAGGTGGATAGTATCCTCCTTCATAAGTTCCAAGTCTTTCAATGTTTTGTAAATCAACTAGCTCATCATATCCCACACCACAGCAATATTCCAACCCAATTACATATTATCTGAGAGACTGTCTGAAAGTTTCCCCCCCAATTTTCTGTATTCTTTTTATTCTTGGCTATGTAGGTTTTATTTATAGAAGAAAATTTTAATTTAAAATAATCAAAATTATCTTTTTTATACTTCAACAATGTTCTCATTTTATAATTTAAGGTGTGATACTGTTCAACCTAATCCCTTTACATCTTTTTTCCCCGATTTCTCTGAAGTTCTTGAGCTTTTGTTCTTCCAAATGAACTTTGTTATTTTTTCTAACTCAGTAAAAATTTTTTTAGTAATCTAAGTGGGATGACACTGAACAAATCATTAGGTAAAACTGTCATTTTAAAAATTATATTGGCTTTACCTACCCTTGAACAACAAATATTACTTCAATTACTGAGCTCTGAATTTTTTGGTATAAAAAGTATTTTATGTTTATGTTCATATAGTTCTTGTGTCTGTTGTGGCAGGTACATGCTCCAGTATTTTATACTGTCTAGGTATTTTAAAAGGTCTAAAACAATACTGAATAATATTGCTGACACATAGTGTAGTTTCTCTATTTTTCACTTCTGATCAAATCTATTTTAACTTCAACTTTGTCTGAAATCATGATTACTATCCTTTTTTTTTTTACATTCTAAATTTATTTTATCTTCATGCGTATCTCTCAATTTTATGTTTCCTGAAAGAAACATATTGTTGGATTCAAATTTTTAATCTGCTATCCATTTCCATTTTTATGGATAAATTCATCCCATTCACATTCTAAGCTATAATTACTTGTGTATTTTTCTTCCTATTTTTCCTCACTATCCTTCTCACCCTATTTACCCTATCCCTCTTCAAGACTTTACTTTTACCAGCTACCTTAGCCCCTTAACCTACCTACTCTTCTAAGCCCCTCCCCTATCCCCTTGTCCTTCTATTTCTTTCCAAAGTTAGACTGTTACATAGTTACACACACACATTTTTCTTCTTTAACCCATTACTGATGGAAGTAAGGTTCCAGCACTACTTGCTCTAGTCCCTACTAGCTTCTTCTGTATCAATTTTTCCTTCTGTGTCTCATTTGTATGATAATTACTCCTTTTTGTCTCTCCCTCCAGTTTTATTTTTTTAGAATCACTCCATCATATTCAATTCAGCCCATGCCTTTCTTTCAAACTACCCAAATAATGATGACAATCATAAGAGCACTGCTAGTATTTTCTCAAATATGAAGTAAACAATTTGACCTTGCTGTGTCCCTTATAATTGGTCTTTAATATTTATCTTATATTTCTTCTGGATGTTATATATCAACTTTCCCCTTAAGTTCTGGGGTTTTTGTAAGAGAAACCTGAAAGTCTTTGAGTTCATTAAATGTCCAATTTTTTTCATTCAGGATTATACTTAACTTTGCTGGGTAAGTTACCCTTGGTCAAAACCCCAACTCTTTTGCTCAAAGACCTTGCAACTCTAAAATTCTGTGATTCTGTATCAAGGTATATATTTTTAAAGCAATACCAATTCTTCTGTCACACAGATCAGGAAGTCACCTTTTCTCATCTCTTATATGTCTTATTTACTGATCCTTGGATCAGTTTACAGATAAAGAATAAGAAATAGGGCAATCAGCTGATCCTAGAGCTAAAATAAGGGAAAAATCCAGATATTATATTTCTCACATTGTATAATTTTCTTTGTCAGGTACTATGAGTTCACAATAGGGCAGTCAGATGTTTTTCCCTACCTGATTGAAAACATTTCAAATGGGGACACCCTTTGACCACCATCTTCCACAACTTCTACTTGACTTGCTACTTCTCTGAAAAACTCAGTGCTTTAAGAACACTATTTTACTCATTCTCATAATCCCCTTTTGGGGATTACTTTCATTTTTACCAAAGATAAAACTAAGTTAGCTAGTATGAAACAATGGGGGAGCTGGGAAACAATCTAAGGAGTCAATATCTCAAGTAAGAACTAAGCTTACCAGAACATAACGCTCCTCCAGCATCCTATCAGCATTTCCTCATCTCTACTCAACTATGGGTCAGTCTGAACAAGGAGAAACAGCACCACAATTTCCCTCTAGAATCCAGAGTTTCCTTAGCTTTAAAATAAGTGAATTGGCCTGGATATTCTTTTCTAGCTCTAAAATCATACAATGTCTTCTAAGACCCTGGGGAACCACAGCACTGAGCTCTTCTATGGCACTAAAACAAATTCCTAACTAGTTTTATTCCTCTAATCCATCCTACACACCACAGCTATGATAACCTTTCCAAATGAATACCTCTCATTCCTAGCTAAAACAACTTATGTTTCCAAACACCTCACAATACTTCCCTTCATACTATGATACAACCAACCTAATTCATATTTCCAAACATATACAATTATTTTCCTGACTCTGAGCACTTGCTCACACTGTTCCCTCTACCTAGGATGACCTCCTACCACTTCTGTCCAATGAAATACTACTAATCAGTCTGACAAAGCTCAAGTCAAGCTCAAATGCCACTGCCCTCCCCTCAGGCAGAATTAATCTCTCCTTCCTTGGAACTCTCACAGCATTTCGTTAGTAACCTTCTAATACAATTATCACATTCTACTTGGTATCTGCTTGCCTCCATATCTCATCTCCCTAGCTAGAGTGCAGTTTCCTTGATGGCAGGATTCATAGATCTCATTTTAATTTATATCTTCCCTTAATGGCTTATATGGTGGTTTGTTGTTGGACTGGCAATTCTCAAAGGTTCTATCCCCAAAGAAACAGGAGATAGGGAGAGAAAGAATAAGATATATAATGTCTATCTCACCAGACACTTCTGATAGAGGTTGTTCCCACAGGTGTTCTTTCAAAGCCTTTCGAGAAGTAGTCTTGCCTGAATATCGTTTGTCCGAATCTAAGAAGGAATCAAAGGCCCTTTTCCTAATGCTTCCCACTTGAGGGAGGTCACTGTCTTCATCTTCACCCTCATCAAATCTGTCAATAACTCGAGCAGCAGTGGCTGAAAGACAAAGGGGGGGGGGAGCCATTAAAAAGGTCCATCATCAATAGAGCAGCTATCCACATAATATGCCCTCCCACTCCCACTCCATCAATTCCAAGAAGTCACCCAATACCTTACTACTCTAAAGTGGGGCCAGACGGCACATCAGATTTCAACAAAATGCAAAGCCACAATTTATTTTCTTAGGAGCCATCCGTATATAACCAAATATGCAGGGGGGTAGGAGGAGGGGGAGAAGAGAAAACCTCAATAACAAACAAGGCCCTTCACATACGTGCTATATAACAAATTTTAAAAATCATACGCTTAAATTGTAAAATTTCTCAGTGGTCATTAGGCCTAACCTCCTTACCTTACATATGGGGAAACTGAGGCTCAGAAAGTCTGAGTTGCCCCAGGTCCTCTTAACTCCATCGCAAATGCCTGCTGTCATTTGCACGTTCTCTCTCTCATTAGAACCTAAGTTCCTTTAGGGGCAAGAAATGTCTTTGCCCTTTTTTCCATCTCCAGCGTCTTGAACAGAGCCTGGCACATAGCAGGAACTTAATAAAGGCTTTAGGCTGCTTGGTATGACCAAGGTCTAAGCGCCTACTATGTGCCGGTGGCTAAACGCTAAGGATGTAAATAAAAGCCAAATTCAGTGTTTGCTCCCCCGGAGCTCACGGTCTGCTGCAGAGCCGGGATTCGAACCCAGCACCCAGGCTGCTGTCCCACGATGCCCAGTCCCACAAGAGAACCTCCTGCCTAGGCCCCGAGGCAGCGCAGATGGGGGTACAGCAGATGCCGGAGCCCCCAGCAAGAATCTGGGCCACAGGCCAAGGGTTGCCCCAGCCCCTCCCCCAGGAACGCGGCGCTGGGGGGCGGGGGGGAGCAAAGAGTGAGCCCCTTGCACGTGGTCCCCGGCCCCACGGAGCCTCCTCACTCACCCTCCTCGGGATCCGCCTCGGGGTCTGCCTCACACGGCCGCGGGTCCAAAAGCTGCTCCAGCTGCCGCGACAGGGGCTGCGGGACTGCCATGATCTCGGGTCCCAGCCTACCTTATCGTCCTACGTTCCGCAGCTGCCTTAGGAGCAGCTGCTCCGCCAACCGCCGCCCCGACTCACGCTAGAGGATCGTGGCTCCAACACCGGCAACTTCCGGGAGGCGCACAGGCCTGGGGGGCGGGGCAGACGGGTAAGGGCGGGGCCAGCCTTGCATCACGGTAGACGGAAGGAGGGGTGGAGAGAAAAGGCAAGGGGGAAATTCAGTGGGGACAACGTGTGCGCTTGCGTGCGAGAATACGTAAGTGTGTGCGTGCATGCGTAGGGTAGGGTAGGGTAGGCGTTTGGGGGCGTGCACGTAGTTGCGCGCGTGCCCTCTTGGTGCCTGGAAGGAGGCTGTGTCTGCGTGTGTTTCAGTTGGTTCCGGCGGTTCCGAGGAGTCCCATCGCGGGTTGTGCGGGGTCAAGGGTGCCCCTGACAAAAGATAAATAGGGGTAGGCGGTCATGAGGAAAGAGAAAAGAGAAGCTGGTGCTGCTGGGGCAGGGTTGGCGAGTGGAGTGCGGGAGGCGTGTGGCAGGCGCGTGTGACCAGCCTTGGAAGAACCTGAGTGGGGCATGGTGCTGCCTGGCACGTTTTCCAGTCCCACTGTTTAGTATCGCCTGGCTCTTTGTTGTCCCTCAAACAAGAAACTCCACCTACCCACGGGGATATTTTCGCGGACTCCCATGCCTGAAATGCTTTCCATACTCATCTCTGCCTCCTGGCTTCGCCGGTTTTCTTCAAACCCAGCTAAAATCTCACTTTCTACAGGAAGTCTTTACTGATTGCCCCTTAATTCTAGTGTCTTTCCCTCTGTTGATTACTTCCTATTTGTCCTGTCTATAGATTATTTGTATACAATTGTTTGCCTCTTGTCACCTTTATTAGATTGTGAGCTCCTTGGGAACAGGGACTGTTTTTCGCCTTTCTTTGTATCCCAAGGACTTGGCTAGGTGCCTGGCACACAACAGGCACTTAATAAATGCTTATTTAATCTTAGCATGCTTGGCAGAAACGAACGATGTAAATCAGAAGTTAATAAAGCATTAAAAAAAAAATCTTAGCATGCTGAATTTATTCAAGGCACAGAGTTTATCCCAGATTCTTCTATCCAAGGATGAAGTCAACTTCAACCTTAGAAATTCTGAAACAAAAGTGTGGAGGCACTTCCCCCATGTAACTAAACATACATAATAATTAACATTTATATAGCACCTTTACAAAGCACTATACCTACAATACTCACAAGAGCCAATCCACAACCCTGAGATAAGTGCTATTATTATCATCCCCATTTTACAGTTGAAGAAAGTAACACAAAACAGTTACTATGACTTGTCCAGAGTCACAGCTAGTATGTGTCTGAGGTAGGATTCAGATATAGACCTTCCTGACTCCCTGGTCCAGCATATCATCCATAATATCCGTTGCATTATCACTGTTCTGTGTATGTGTTCATACCCTTGCATACACAAAGACATAACTCAGAATAAA
>NW_027187398.1:4700475-4704139 GCF_028583685.1 Petaurus breviceps papuanus | reverse complement strand
AGTATTTGTTAATAGTGTTCCAGGTACTAAGTGCTAGAAATACTTGTGACCATGAGAAAGATAGTCCATCCCTTCAAGGAACTTAGCTTACGTTAATGGAGGAAGACAACACATAAAGAGGAGCTGAGAATGTACGTGTAGAAGAAGTGCTTGTATCCTACTTGGGGGCAAAATAAATACCCAGAGTCGAGTGCAGTTGAGAGAGGATTGAAAGCATGGCTAGCCTGGACATCCTCAAAATGGAGACTCTGGAAAGAGCCAACCTATAGAAGAGAAAGGCCAGAAGGATGAAGGATACTTCCAATGTGTGAAGACCAGAAGTGAGAGAGTGAACTTCCAGAATGAAGAATTTGTTTTTAACAGCACAGCAGAGAAAACAGAAAATAAGAAATACAGCCTTAGTTTCTGTGACTGTGGGATAACAGAAAGTCTTTGCAAGTAAATCCTGCTTGGGTCACTCACAAAGACACAAAATCTTTGAAACAAACAAGTCTTTTTAAGAAATAAGTGGGGAAAAGCCTTTTTCAGTTCCTGGCTTACAAGATGACCAACAGAAGGAGGAACAACAGGTGCTCCATGAAGGGTTGCAGCCATGTGCAGCCCACTTGCTGCACCAACTGCCACTGTGTGCCCAAGGACAAGGCCATCAAGAAGCATCATCAGAAACATCAAGGAAGCTGAGGCTGTTAGGGGCATCTCCGAGGCCAGTGTTTTTTGACTCCTGTGTGCTGCCCAAACTGTATGTGAAACTATAGTGCTGTGTGAGCTGCAGGATCCATAGCAAGGCAGTGAGGAATTGATCCTTTGAGGCATGGAAGAATGGGACACCCCCACCCTGTTTCAGAACTACAAGTGCTGCGTCCAGACCCCCCCCCCACAAAGCCCATGTAAACAGCTATCTGCCCGTCAACATTCCTGAACAGATTGCTTGATTTACCCTTAAGAAAGAAAGGAAGGAAGAAGGAAAAAAAAGAAAGAAAGAAGTATGAAAAAGTGGGACTGCAGCCAGTGGACCTGGGTACAAAGCCCCCCTCCAGACTTACTAATTTCTCTGGGCCTCAGTTTCCTCCTATGTAAATAAGAGGGTTGAACTAGGTGACCTCTAAATTCCCTTCCAGCTCTACATTTCTGATCCTGTGATCAGATCCTAGACCTGAGTGTGATCAGACTTTATTAGAGGTCTACAGAAAGAGACAGGTGTCCAGCAAGATTCTCGTGTCCAAAAGTGCTAGATCTTGGGTGCTAACTGAGCCTGCTTTGTCCCAAAGCTTAACTGTGGGATGCATCACATGTCCTTTCTGGGGCCTCAAGCATATTTAATCAGACCACAGGTTTTTCAGACCCTCCATTCCACCCTCTTCCTGGAGCAATGAATAGCCCTCCTCATGATCAGAATATTTCTTCAACCTAAACAACTCTCAAAGCTGAGGCTTAGGTTCCTTAAAACTGGAGAGGCAAAGGAAGAAGGACTAGGCTTGCCAGAACTGACCCATCTGGAAGATTTTGAAAATTGAATGGGAGCTGCTGGACACATGGGTCTCAATCACAGTCTGGAGAATGATTCAGGAATTCAGAGGTAGTTTTCCCTCCCATCCCTTGTGATAGTTTCCTCACCTATAAAATGGAGATAATGGCATTCTCACTACCTACCTTACAGGGTTGTTGTGAGAAATAAATGAGATAATGTGTTTAAAGCTCTATATAAATGCCAGTTATTATTACAGTAGCTGGAGGCTCCAAATCTGTGGCCCTGAGGGGTAGGCTTACTTGTGTGTTGGTGTAGACTACTGCTCTTGGCAACCCAAACTGCTTTTAAATGAAGAAACTTCTTTTCCCACCTTTGTTTTCAAGGGTATCTCTGTTCTTTCCCTATTTCTAGTTTTCTTTCTTTTCTTAATATTAGCATAGATATAGATTTAGAAGATGTATTAGATGTCACCAGATCCAACCCCCTCATTTTCATATTTTCACAGGACCAGAAAGATTTGCTTAAAGTCACACAGCTAGTAAGTAGCAGAGGCAGAATTCAAACTCAGGTCTCCTGATGCCAAATCCAGTCCCCTTTCCATAAAATCATGCTGTTTTTTGCTTCTCTGGGGGTTATAAACTCTTTAAAAAGTGACCATCTTGAGGAGGGAAAGAGAAAGCAGTAAAGGGAGGAGGGAGAATGAAGGTAAAGATTATTGACATTGTAAAAAATGTGGGAGTTTTCAGGCATCATGATGCCCATAGGTGATGGGAAGGAGCCTATAGAAATAATCCAAAGTTGTTTTTTTTTTTTTAATCAGCTCTGAGTTTTTGCAGTCCTTGGTTCTTCTGGTCTTCCTCTGGCAAAACTAAAGAACAACCAGCTCTCATTTCCTACAGATAGATGGGTCCTGGAGCATCAAAGCACAAAAGCTTCTAGACTTCTCAGCTGCCTGACACCCAGAATTGAAGGTAGAGAGCCTCTCTCCAAGAAATGGGTGGAGAGAGAGAAGCTCAGGAAGCAATTAGGCGACTCACAGCTTTATTACCAACTACTAGTCTGACCTGGGTCTCAGTTTCTTTACTTGTAAAATGAAAGAGTTGCACTAGAAGATATCTGAGATCTCATCCAGTTCTAAGTCTCATAAATACTACATCAGCAAACCGAAGAGGAAAAAGTAAGAGCAGCTAGGCCCCAACCACAGACTGCTGGGGCAATTAAGGGGATAGGAGGAGGAAGGTCCTGTAGAATCAGACACCAGGATTAGGGAGAAACAAATGTTCACTCCCCTAACCCCCCCCCCCATTCTGGGTGCCCCACTACTTATCTCCTTACCCTGGATCACTAAAGCTGCCTGTGATGGGGTGTGGGAGTGGGGTGGCCCTCCATATAGAGGGCCAAGGATGCTTATAATATCCCTCAAATTTGACTGTGGGACCCCCCCTCCCCGCTTATGCCTTTGACTAAACCAATATGCTGCTCTACTCATCCAGGGGACTTTACTTAACTTCTGCCTCCCGAGTCTCTTCTTGTACTTCAGTCAGCACCATCACCACTCCTGTCTTTTATTCCTATTTATGTCTCCATTCTCTCTTAAAACCTGTCCTGAATTTCTGGGAAGATATAGACTCTCCCTTCTCTCTGATAGGGTCCTTGCCTTATACCCCCCTTTCCCAAACACATTTGGTCTCCACTTCCCTTCTCCATTTTAAGCAAATCTTCAGACCCCACAAGGCTTAGAGAGGAGTGGAAAGGAGAAAAGCCTTACAATTCTGGCCAGACCCTTCTGTTGGTAAATAAGCTCTCTCAGAAAGACACCCAAGCTACATCTGGAATAAAGAAAGGCAGTTTTAAGATAGCTGCAGGAAAAGCCAGATCTCATAACCTGAAGGTGAGGGGAGCCCCCCCTTTTTGACCTTGATATTTTAATACTATTAAATGTCTCCACTCTTTTGCTACCCCACAGGCTTAGATGTGGACCATGAATTGCCTTCCCACTACATTGTGCTCAAGGCATTCATGGCTCTAATGGGAAAGGTAAAGGACTTTGCATCCCCCAGCTAGCTATATACTCCTGGGTTTTCAATGGGAATGACCACCTGTTCCAGGTCTTAGGCAGAGCATGGATTTCTGTGTGTTTGACAGACTTGGAGGGGGGAAGGGAGGGAGAGAGAGAGAGAGAGAGAGAGAGAGAGA